>NC_045429.1:407320418-407627793 GCF_902635505.1 Sarcophilus harrisii | reverse complement strand
GTCTTCACATCTTTACATATCCTTTTCATGGTATTTTCTCAGTAATATATAGTACAATTGTACATGGATATGTGTGTATAGGTTTCAATGGTTCTGTATTTTATCTGAATTTCTTTCATTTCTTAATCAAAATCAGTCCTTCCCATAATGTTTTTCTCCTAATATGAATTATTAATTTTAAAGGTATGAAATTCCCATCTTTCACTTCCTAGCTGAAGGCAGATATATTCAAAGGGGGAAAAAAGAAAATATCCTTAAAAATCTAAACAAAACAATGAGAAAAAGCACCAATCCAAGATCCTAGGGGATCCTGATTTAATCCATGTTTCTCTATAGCAAGTAAATGTCAGTGAACTTCATTTTATTAGATGTAAGGCATTTATCCATGAATATTTGCCAACTTGACAATATTAGTTCTAGCTTAAGTTAAATGTTACTTATTAAAGTATAAGAGAAAAATACTGATATTTAAATATGAGCATTTGTATGAATTATCTATATGTACAAGGTACATAGTAACAATGACAGAAGCACAGTTTGGAAAGAGAATCATTTTAGGTAAAGTCGGAGGATACCATGTTCTAGTGAGATAATCATGAAAAGGCCTTCAGATTCCCAATATTCCCAATGCCAGTCTAGGTTAATAGTTGGAGGAAACAATCATTACCATTAAGAGTTAAGTCAGTTGTCACAATCTATTTGGAGAAATGTGCTTCAGGCATTTCAACTTTTTTAAAGGTCAAATTGAGTTTAAAAAAAAAAGACTACAACGAATGCTTTATTTTTTTTACCTTTATTTTACCTACATGTCAGTATATAACCTGACATGTAGGAAGCATGTAATATAAATTATATGAATTGAGTTTGAAATTGAACCCAAATTCTCAGTTTACCATAACAGTGAGCTACAAATTTCAGTAAATTTTCTTAGTTTTTCCTTTCTTCTTCCTTACATATCTTTTCTTCAGTGAACCATCTTAGTCCTCTCTCTGACTGATGTTATAGCAATTCTAGGTTTATGCTGAGGGATTTGATTTTATAAAAAGATTTGGCCTCTTAGCTGCCTATCACTGGATATGAGTAAGGAGAACCAGGATCAATGAGTATCCATGGATCTAAGCTTTACCAGAATCAGTTCATCATAACAAAGGTCTTATTAATAATAGCTAACATCTATATAATTTATATAAAATATGTTATATATGTTAATACATTTAATCCTCACAGTAACCCTGAGATGGATTTGGAGTCAAGTACTGGGTTCTAGTTACTTTGACTAAACATTGTTATGTCTGGGCTCTAGTGTCTTCATCTTTTGAAGGAGGAAGTCGAATGTTTGGAAGTTGAATGTTTTATTAGCAGAAGGATCATTTCATTTTATTTTTCATATTTCTAAAGCCTTGCACATAATAAGATTTAATAAATGGTAAGATAATACATATTCATATAGTCTTGGTGTAAAACACTATTTTTACAAATATTATTTCATTTGATCTTCATAACAACCTTCACAATGGATGGTATTATTTTCCTTCTTTGTGCAATTTGAGGAAATTTATAAAAGCAGATATTAAGTAACTTGCACAAAATCACACAGAGTCTGAGACTGGATCTGAATTTAGGTCTTCCTATATTTTATCTTCAACATGCTATCCATTGAATCACCAGCTGTCTCAATAAATGCTCAATACTTCTAAAAACAGGAAAATGTCTTTTAGATGAATGAATAGATGAAAGTCCTATTTTCCCTGCACAAATGGGCTTGTGGCTCTAAATTTATTCTCTGCATTTTGGAAGGTGAGATGTAAGTGAACATTGTAAACTAGTTGGTCATTTCCTTCCCATATTCTCCGTAATTTGAGGATAGTTTCCAAATTTTTTTATTTTGCTTGAGTTCAATCTCATCTGTGATTTTTATAACTTAAAAAAAAAGCTATCATGTGCTCCACCTAGTTGAGTAGATGACAGTTTGTCATGATTTTCTCTGACAATGCCTATCCCCCAAGACTTCCATTCCTATCTGTTCACAAGGCACTTTATCCTATTCCAGTGAGACATTCAGGTTAAAGATGTCTTTGTTAACCTATGATCTGTCCCTCGTCTTGTGTGTATTGCCAAAGTACCACTTGTTTCTTCTGGTCCCCTTAAGAAAACATCTGTAATGTATTGCTCTTTCAGCACAAATAGATTTAAAAGAAATATGTCTAGCTACTGGTCCAGCATAGTATAAGTCTTTTCTGATAATGAGACTAGAGAAAACTCAATGGAAAGATATCTAAATTCATGAAAATTTTGAACATTTCTCTCCAAATATTTAATTAAAATTAATATGAGATCTTTCAATAGTTAAATGTCATATACTGTGATAGAGCTACTGATGCCATGCTAATATCAAGCTACTGGAAATGAGTGGGAAATTTTCTGTTCCTTTTAATATTTGTGTGTATGTGTATATATATATATATATATATATATATATATATATAATAAATGCAAAGGTATATGTAAATACATTTTTTATATGTATGTATATAATTGTATGTATTTTGTACATCCAATCATCTCTATAATTTTCTATATTTATGATGAGATGAGCAAATGATTGAAGAGGTGATGATTGACTGATCTGTAATATTCTGAGGACTTCAAGAAAGTTTTTTTTTCCTTTTTTTTACCCAACACTCCTTCCCATTGGAGTTTACATTTTCTGTTTTATCTCTAGAATTGAAGTTGGTGACAGACACACATTGAAAGTCTGTGAAAAATGCCATGGGAGCCATGGGAGCTCTTTAACGACATTGAGAAGCAGAGATGGCATTTGATTCCCAAGTACCTCTGTTGTCTTCAGTTTGGAAAAGCTTGCAGGGTAGCTGGAAAGGAAACCACCAGTATTCATGGTTCAACTATTTAAAAAAATCTCCTTATGGAAAAAAAAAACAAATTGAAATAATCTCATTATTAACATATCTGCAGTCTCCTGAATTTGATGGTTAAAAAAACGACTGCTTCTTTGGCAGGAGGATGTGGAGCAAATACAATGTGAGTTTATTTTTCTAAATGAGTATGTTTTCTTCTTGTCCTCAGTTACTATAGGCCAATTTGTTCGACACTGTAGTCAGCATGTTTTTTTTAAAAATTATATTAATGTAATGTCTGGTCTTGGAATTTAATGAAAGAAAAATTAAGCTGTTGATTGTAGTCTGTAATCAACTAGAAAAATTTTATAAGGATTGTTGTACATTTAAAATGTATACACATTTATTTGTAAATTATCTAGTGTTAATTGAAACATTGCTGCATTCCTTTTACTATTAGAAACAGCTAGCTTTCAAAGCCTCTTTGTTGCTGAGCTGCATAATATTAATATTACGAGGATATCGTTTCTTTCATTCTCTGGTTAGCTGCAATGTAATTCGTTCAGTGGTGTGAAATTAAGAAAGCTACCAGAAATGAATATAGAAGCCAACTAGCAGATTGGAAGAGTGATAAAAATGTAATCACCAAGGCCCACAAGATAAGGTGCTTTGTGATGTCAGAGATGTGAATTGTTGATGAAGTTTGAAATCATTCCATTTTGCATGAGAGTTTTAAACTCATATGAAACAATTGATTTAAACTTGAAACCTTTGAAGTACAAAGAATTAACCTCACCCTCCAGACAAGATGCTTAAGGTTAAATATAATAGAAACATAAATCTTCCACCAGTCTTATTAAAGGAGAAATATCTGCAGCATCTGAGTTAGATTTCTTTCAACCCAAAACTCTCATTCTGAAATGCTAGCTTTCTGACACTGTGACAAATTGCAGGGACAAATGCTAAATAGTTAAATGGACAAGTGATGGATGGCCTCATAAGCCTTGCAGGGCAGCCTGTGTAAGATACTAATTGGTTCTGTGGAACTAGTTTTAGTCAATAAATTCACTTGAGAGATTGTGTGTGTGTGTGTGTGTGTGTGTGTGTGTGTTAGACATCTTTAAAGAATATCTTGCTGTAAGTGACAAACCACTTTCCACACATTAGATCACCAACAACTTTATTTCACCCACTGAACTAGATATGTCTCTTCTGAGATCTGTCCCCCACACAAACACTAAACATTCATTATTAATGTACTTGTGTTCTGATTTTTCATGTTTTCAGTTCTACCATTCTTATTTCCAGACTACATTTTCTTCAGTTTCAAAACATTTCTGATCTTTCCTTCTGGGAAGTGTCACTTATTTGGTTCAAAATCTAAGTCATGAGAGTTTTAAGAAAGGCTAAATTTAAAACAAATTGTGTACAACCTTTTGCTTTCTATTTAAGCTAAATGAAATATCCAAATGTTATCACAAAAGTTAAAGACAATTATGCATGTTTCCATAAGCAAATTAACTATTATTCCATCTTTTCTTTTTTGAAATAAGGGCTTTTGTGATGTACAGAATAAATTCAAGTATCTTTTGATGCTGGGAAGGGACTGAAAATATATTTTTTAAGTCTGAAAAAGAAGAAATGTTAAACCTTCTCTATGTGCCCCCTAGTTGTTCATAGAAATCTGGTGATTAGTAGAAGAGACCTACATCCCCCCAGCACTGGCCTAACAGAGCTCCCGCTAATGAACAAACCTGAATTCTCTCTAAAAAGAAGCAAATCTCTTATGTTTCCCAACCTTAGTCTATAAAAGCCTTGCTTCTCTGTGTTGACCTAGCACTTTATATAAAGTGTAATGTATCACTCATGCTATATTGTGTATCTGTGTTAATGTTTTCAGAAGCTATTTTCTGTACCTACCTTAGCACTTAATGCTCTTGCATAGATGATAAATAATCTTTTCTATTGCCTCTTTTCCCAACCTACCCATCACCTCCATACTGTTGAAAACTTGTCTGGGAAGGAATAGGCAGGCAATCCCTCCCTCTGTGTTTATATATGTTTTCATCATTTTCTAATACCTTCTAAGTAGTGAACCTCTTTAGGATCAAGACTAAGTTTAAAATGGAGAATTAAACTCAATTTACTCATTGTAGGGTGAAAAGACAATGAAAAAAAATCAATGGAGAATTCATTAACTTCCATCAACAAATGGAAAGGGGTTTGAGAAAACTTAGAAAACTTCATGAGTTAGTAAAAGTTACTCCATTGTGTCTATATGATAACTATAAATTGCCTCATTAAAAGCATTCAATTGTGAATTATAGTGAACTTCTTTCTAGCTAAAATAAATGAAAACGAGGCAAATATTATCTCACAGTGCCCAAACCAACTAAATGACTATATTGTTCTAATCATGATTTGTTATCTACACAATTATTTTGATGGTATATAGTTCTACTCTCTTTACTGTACACCTAAGTTCAAGAATCAAATTGTTCAAAGCATAATTTTCTTTCTTTTAAGGCACTTAAACTAATTTTATATAGATTTGTTTTTGTCTTTACACATCTTACCAAATGATTTTGTGAAATTCTTGAGAACATAATCCATGCTTAATTTTGATTTCTCTTTCTAACCCAAATCCTCTTATAGACATTAATATAGTATTTTATATATATATTCATATGAACTCTAAGAACATTTCAGCCAATTTCAATTCTTATAAATGAATATTATGACCCAGAACAAGGTTATACATTCCTTTCTCGGTATTCAACAGGTATTCCCAAACTGTTAGGGTGTATTTTCTTTAATGCCATTGGCTTGAGCTCTCACCACTATGCTTCTTTGAAAATTATCAATTGTTAATCCACTTAACTTTAAGGAGAACTTTTAAAGGAATATTTACTTAAATGATGGAGAAACAATCATCCAAAAGTCTGTGACACACTCTCCCATCAGCACATAGAATCCAAAGTAATATGGGTTACTAAGACATAGATAGGAGGATAGAAAATCTGACATTCTTCATATCTTTACTAACTTGCAAGGTCTTCTTCAATCCAAAATCTAGGGAGGCAGCGGTTAAAGAGTCAATACATTCCAAGGCCACAGCTTTCTCTCTGTCTTTTCTCTCTGCAACACACCTTGGGAGTTCCTTCTTAAGTATTAATTTGAAAGTTCTTTCCCTTACTTCTCTACTCACTGGAACTCCCAAATTTCAGCTAAGTTAATGCTTTTATCCAAAATCAGGAAAATATGATAAAATAAATTAAATATATGGAATAGAAGAGACATAGACAAGATGTAGGAGTAAAGGCATACTCATTGAACTCTCCTACAAATAATGATTCTAAACAAATTTCCAAGCATCAGAACACAAAAAGATGGAGGGGAAAAAATTTCCAGGGGAAGATAATTTAAAAGGCCATCAGGAAAGACATGTTGTACGAGGTGGGAATCCAATATGCAATCTTGGTACAGGCCATGTCAGCCCAGCTCCAGCCCTAATCCATAGGCTGGGCACCAGTAAAGCAGGAGCTGACTGAATCAATGACAGTAATAGTGGTTTTCAGACCTCTCAGGCCAGAAACACCAAAGACAATTTGGAAAGTCAGCAAAGAAGTTTTATCGGTATTGTGAAAGGGCCTTGGGAAACCAGTAAACCAGAAGTGGGCTTGGACAGCAGTGGCAGTGGCAACTTCTAGAGGCCTCAGCTTATAAAATGTCTCTTTATGAGCACTGAAGAAAGATTCTGTTGCTAAAGGGGTCTTCAAACTTTTAAAATAGGGGGCCAGTTCACTGTCCCTCAGACTGTTGGAGGGCCAGACTAGAGTAAAAACAAAAACTTTGTTTTGTGGGCCTTTAAATAAAGAAACATCATAGCCCTGGGTGAGGGGGATAAATTTCCTCAACTGCTGCATCTGGCCCGCGGGCCATAGTTTGAGGACCCCTGCTTTATACCATTAGAAGTTTACGGCCAAAGTGAAGTGGGGATACTTCATAATAGTTCCAGGGCAGAAAGGAATGTTTGTGATTAGGTCCCTGGAAGGATCTCTGAAAACAGTTACACAAAACCTTTGAATTTTGGAACAGTGAACTCTCCACTTTGGAAATGGAGCCCTACTTTAATAAAGAGTTTAAAGCCAAAGGATAAGGTTGGAAAAATGAGAAGCCAACAGAAAAAAAAAAGATTCTGATCATCGAAAGTTACTGTGGTGACAAGGAAGATAAAATATACTCAGAAGATGATAACAAAATCAAAGCTCCTGCATCCAAAGCCTCCAGGAAAAATAAGAATTGAGCTCAGGTCATAGAAGAGCTCAAAAGGGACTTTGAAAATCAAATAAGAGAGATAGAGGAATAATTGGGAAGAGAACTGAGAGTGGTGCAAAAAAAAAATACAAAAAGCTAATAAAGAGAAGAATGTCTTAAAAAGAAAAAATGGCCAAATTGGAAAGGAGTTACAAAAGCTCACTGAAGAAATAATTCCTTGAAAATTAGAACTGAGCAAATGGAAGTGAATGACTTTTTGAGAAATCAAGAAACAATAAAACAAAACCAAAAAAATGAAAAAAAAAATAGAAAACAAGGTGAAATATCTCATTGGGAAAAAAAAAAACTGATCTGGAAAATAGATCCAGGATATATAATTTTAAAATTATTATTCTACCTGAAAAACAATGATCAAAAGAAAAAGAACCTAGATATCATATTTCAATAAATATTACCAAGGAAAAATGTCCTAATATTTTAAAACCAGAAGATAAAATAGAAATTGATAGAATCCACTAATCACATCTTGAAAGAGATTCCAAAATAAAAATACCAGCAATATGATAGCCAAATTCCAGAACTCTGGGGTTAAGAAAATAATGCAAAAATTCAGAAATAAACAATTCAATTATAGTGGAGCCACAGTCAGGATTATAGAAGATTTGGCAGCTTCTACCTTCAAAGGTCAGAGGGCTTTGGAATGTGATGTTCTGGAAATCAGTGGAGTTAGGATTAAAACCAAGAGTCACCTATCCAGCAAAACTGAATACAATACTTAGGGGGAAAGGTGGATATTCATTGAAATAGAGGACTTTCAAGCATTTGTGATGAAAAGACCAGAGATGATGGGAAAGTCTGATTTTCAAATACATGATTCAGAAAAAACATAAGAGGGTAATCAAGAAAGAGACATCCTAAGGGACTTAACAAGATGTGTCTGCTTATATAGAGAGAGAGAGAGAGAGAGAGAGAGAGAAAGAGAGAGCACATAGTTATGAGTTGAATATGAAGGGATAATATCTTTTTAAAATTGAGTTACAGAAATTTACTGAGAGAATGAAAAAGGGAGAGATGAAATGATATAAATTATCTGCTATAAAAGTGGCACCAAAAAACTTATACACTGGAGGGGAGAAAGGGGAGGAGAAGGGAAGTGAATGAATCTTAATTTCTCATCAGAATTGGATCAAAGAGAAAATAATATGCATACTCAATATGGGTATAGAAATTTATCTTACCCTGTAGGAAAATAGTGGGAGAAGGGGATATAAGATGGAGAGAGGGTGATAGAAGACAGGTAAGTAGCAATAGACTTTTGAGGAGAGTCAGGGTGAAAAGAGAAAGAGAATAGAATGGGGTAAATATAGTTAGCAATAGTAATTAGGAAAATAATTTTGAAGCAAGTTTTTTTTTTTTTTTTCTGATGAAGGTCTCATTTCTCAAATGTATCGGGAACTGAGTCAAATTTATAAAAAATATAATAATAATAGTATCCATTCCTAAATTGGTAAATGATCAAAAGATATGAACCATGCCTAAAGGACTATAAAATCATGCCTATCCTTTGATCTAACAATAGCTTTAATAGGCATGAATCCCAAAAGAGCTTATGTACATGGCAAAGAATTGGAAGTTGTAGGGATGCCCATCAGTTGGGAAATGGCTGAATAAATTGAGTTATGTGATTGTGATAGAATATTGTTTTGTGTGAAATGATGAGCAACATGCTCTCAGAAAAATCTTGACTTTTTTAAAGTCAAGCAAAGGGAAATGTACTGTGTACAAAGTAATAGCAATATTGAGGGATATCAGCTGCTATTCTCAGCAATGTAATGATCTATAACTACTCTGAAGGACTTATGATGAAAAATGCCATCCATACCCAGAGAAAGAACTGATTATGTCTGAATATACATCAAAGCATACTCTCTTTTTATTTTTAACTTTATTTTCCTTGAGGTTTTTTGGGGGTGAGGAGGGCATTCTATGGTTCTTCCACACCATGACTTTTATGTAAATGTTTTGCATAACTTCACATGTGCCTTCTTAATGGGGGTGGGGTATGATGGGAGTAAGAGAATCTAGAACTCAGAGTTTTATAAACAAATGTAAAAATTTCTTTTATAATTAGTGGGGGAAATAAAAATATTAAATAATAAAAAATGGAAATAGTAATTTGACTATTTGACATAATTTCACATCATTCAGTGATCTTCAAAGACTTTCCAAACAGTCCAAAGTCTATGATTGAGATGGACTTTCTATCATGTACTTTAATTGGTATAAGGTTATTTGAATTATTACATCTATCTGTCTGTATATACATACATAAACAAATAGATACACATTATATATATATATATAAACATTATGTTATATAATGTATATTCATATATGTTTGATAGATACAATATATATATTATATATAATATACATAAATCATATACATAAATTATAGTCTAAAATAAATGCATGAATTAGAACCACAAAAGTAGTATTAAAAAATGGTTAAGTAGTCCCAAATACATTGATTCAATTGAAAGACATTATGGACCTATTAGAAGAAATTAAATGTTATTCCTAATTTTGATTCATTATTTCTTTAAATAATGGAAGATTCGATCAGTGCCATGTATATAAAGGAATCCATTATTTTGCTTAATATAACTGATAACATCAATCATTCTGATGGAAGAATTAGAGTAATCAGTTTTTTGCTTGTTAGGGTTTTTTCCCCCTTGTAGTAATCACCAATATGGAAACTAAGTACTCATTTTGAACTTTGCCTTTTGCCTAAAGGCACAAATAAAGGTAATGAAACACTTATTATGACAGAATAGAAATCTGATTGGATTTTTTGTTTTTTACTATAGCCTATTCTCCCCAAAATCCAACCAATTATAGTATGATATAAAAATGTTTGAGGAAAAGTGGTATAATACAGAAACCTTGTGTAGGAGAAATCTGAATGCCTAAACAGTTCTCTGATTCCTATAGTTATGGGACAGTCAAACCTGAATCTCCTTCTGTGAAAAATAAGCAACCACTTTAACGATCTACTTCATAATTTCATATTGAGAAAAATCCCTTATTCACCTTAAAGCACTATAACCTCATAAGTCTCTTTTATAAGATTTAGGATATAAAGTATTCTGTACATAGTTTACTATCAGGATCATTAAGCTAAACTGAATAATTTTGACTATTCTAATTCCATTCATATAGGGAACCACATATGTAAAAATTCCAATTACCAAAATAAATTAGATACCATTTTTTCAACTTATAAAATAGTTCCCTGGAGCAGAGATAAAGGTAAAGGCTCATATCAACATAACCAGAATATATAGGAGACAAGATTGAACCCATGTTCCCATTCTAAAGCCAAATCTCTATCCACTACTCCATGACTACCTGACAAATATATCAGTATCAAGTATATATCCTCTTTATTGACACTAGGTCAAGAACAAAAACAAATTCAACAAAGAACAAATGTCAAGAACAAATAATGGAATTTATTGTCAATAATATTATATTTTGAATCCTATTATTCCATTTTAAATTTATATAGAAAAGAAGTATTACAGAATAAGCACCTTTACTAAAATATCTTGTTTTTATTTTGAAAAAGAACAACTTAAAATTTAAGACTAAAACAAATATCCAGCAATGAATAATTCAATTCCATTCAACAAGCACCTATGAAGCACCTACTGCATGTAAAAAATTTGTGCTATGTTTGGCATACAGTGATTAAAAAAAAAGAATTTTTAATCTCCAATAGGGTAAGTTCTACAGGGAGAGAATGGCATTTATATAAACAATCAAAGACAAAATATGTATAAATGGGCCAGGTCATAAATGGAATATAAATGCAATAAGTTAGCAAAAGATCAGGAAAAATGACAAAAAAAGAATGGGAATTTCAGGGAACACAGTGTAAGAATAGAGCATAAAACTATATGAACGAATATAAGAGGAAAATATATGATAAAGATGGGAGTAATGGGTGGGGAATTAAATTTTAAACTCCACAACCTATGATTCAGAAACACAGAGATTCTGAGTGAAAGTACTCACCCAATAAGATTCATCTTTTGTAGAGATTTAAAGGTCATTGTAATTTGATTATCATTCACTAAGTAATAGTTTGGGGCAGGATTGGAGAGGAGAGCTATATACATACATACATAAATACATGTATACATCCATACATACATGTGTATTTATTTGCAGTAGGGCAGTAATGGAATTCCTATTGCTTCATGGTAGATTAAGAAAGAGGTTGGTGAAGTTCTGAAACTTAGTAGGAGTGAAGTATGTAGATATTCATTCTTCACTTCTCCTCTAGCTTATGTCTACCCCAGATATAACTTAATTACTTTAAAACTAAATAGGTTGTTTTTCTCTGTGTTGGAGTGTAAGGAAGGACTCAGGGAATTCTTTGAACCTAAACTATTGACTCGTGGAAGAATAAAGACATTAAGGCAGATGGCTTATAATTAGGCTTGTCAAATGTCCTGTTTAGACCCCTAATGTATTAAACAAGTTATTTACATATATCACTGGACCCCTAGGTATAGTGTACAGTGTGTGAAGAATTCAAAAAAAGTCCTTTTCCTAAGATATATCCAGAGACATAAAGACCTAAAGTTCTATGTTAGCATGCTATAAGGAAAGTGGAGATAATTTTTTCCTCATTACTTTATACTGTGTTATATTATTCAAAAAAGTGGAAAGGAAGTTAAAGTAGTGGATAGAGGGCTGTCCTTCTAGTTAGAAGATCACAATCATATGAATTTAGAGGTTCAAAGAAGCATCACAACCATGTGTACAAACTCCCTCATTTTAGAAATGAAAAACTGAACCTCAAAGACATAAAATATCAGCATATGTCAGTCAGGAATTGAAACTATAACTTTCTAATTTTGATATAGATACTCTATCCACCATGACACAGCTATATCTCTCCAAAAGAGTCAAGAGATTCTAAACTAACATATGCTAGCTGAAAGACAATATGAAAATTATGTAAGGCCTCAGATACAAATAATTCTCTAAGAATATGAACTAGATAAGAATTCTTAATTTGTTTGGGACAGAACATTTCCATAGTGAGAGTTACATATAATGATAAAATCACAACTTTGAATGAACAAATTAATGAATCAAAAATTAAATAAATACAGACATACATAATCACATATATACTCACTTTTGTTCAAAAATTGTATTCATTACTTCTTATGTGTAAATTATCAAGAAACCTAAGAATTCCTAGAATTCATTGGTCAAGAATAACTAGTACAGATATGGTCTCAGATGCTTACTAGCTGGGTAAGTCACCTAAATTCCATCTGCTTCAGTTTCTCCAACTGTAAAGTGATTGTAATAATATCATCTACTTCACAAGGTTGTTGTGAAGATTGGATGAGATTATATCTGTTAACAAACAAAACTAAAAACAACATGATGCCTAGCAAAATGTAGGAACTAAATGTGTATTCTTATTCCATCCCTTCCCTTTCTTCTTCATCATCTCATCCCCATTAGCCTTTTTGAGTATAACTTTCAAATAATGCAACTATTTTTAAAAACAAGTACATGTTGGTCAAAAATCTGGTTCTTGCATTACCTTCGGTTTTATTGTCTTGGTGATAGCTCTGCAACAGTTAATGAAGAGTAAATAGTGAAAAGAGGTACCCCTCTGCCTTTGAAATTCTCCTTGCCCAATGACGGGGTCCATACTTCTTAAAGTGTCCTAACTCTTAATTGGCAGGGCTTGACTTCTAGATTCCCAAGGAAAATATTAAAAAGAAAACTCCTTCCATTTAGAACAGAAAATCTTCTCTAGAAAAATGTTCACCTCACACCCTGAAAAATCATCCCCTGAGTTCCTAGATACTTTTTAAATTTAAGCAATAATTGCATCTTTGTTTCAAGAATATTATCCTCATTGTCCAATCTTATCTCCTATTCTAATAACAATAAGAGGGTAAAGATATACAAGACTCTTATCCTTTCAGTTGAACACCAATACTTTCTTCTATTTCCTTCTAAAGTTCCCTAATCAAATAAATTATATCTGCTTTCTAACATATATTATTTTAAAGTAAAGATTCTCTTCTCACCCTTTGAATGACATAGAAATGCTAGGCTCTTCCTAAAGCATGTTGTCTATGTTTTATAAAAATGCATTTTTCAAGTGAACCATTTTTATGCACTTCAAAGCTGTGCTGAGATGAATCCTTGCTCTTGCAGATTGTGTTAATGTGATGCTGATGTGCAAATCCTAAATGTCAATAATAGCAACCCATTTTCATCATTTTCAACCAAATGTTTCTTGGATTTAGAATTTCCTGTAATGGAATTATTATTCAGTTAAACATCCATATAATTTGATCTGAAGACAGAGTAAAAGCAGAGTGCTGACTTATATGTATGTGTTTTATATAAATAGCAGCTTTATCCTGCAGTTTAGCAGCTAAAGACATACAGTAAATTGAATTGATTTGCAGTAGAGTTTTCAGATATGCTTCTCTTGTTTCAATGCTGTGATCAAATAGGGGGCATATTATTGGAGTTAAGAGCTGAGCTGTTAAAGAAATCGGGACTGGATTTGTTGCCATCTGAGAGGTTGGGCATACTGAGATGTACTTTTCTCATGCATTTAATCAGACTTTGTGGCTCCATAATAAAGGCCTTGGGTCTCTTAGGGACAGATCTATAATAAATATTTTATTTTATTAATACAAAGAATTGTTACCATACACCAAACAGAACAAACAAATGTTATGTGATTTCCAATACACTGCTCTATATTTATGCACCATAAAAGTCAAGGGTAGACCTGTCTAGGATATTGAACTATAAAGTTTAACTACTGAATCAAATATAGCTAACAGAAATAAAGCTTTCTGAATAACTAAGATAATTATTATAGGAACATTTGGGTTCTTTTCTATTGCTGTTTATAAACTTTGAATTTTTTGGAAGGGTGAACATAAATTTTTATTCTATGCATTCTAAAATGTACCATAATGCATTCATACCTGATCTTGCCAACTAATGAACATTCCTATTAGATTGAAATATTATAAAGTGTCATTTGCAATGAACTTTTATAGAATTTGAAATCTAAGATTCAATACTGCCACTGTTTTATGGCAGAGAGACAGATATAAGATAATGAAGATTTTAGGAAAAGCATGAGTATTTGTAGACAGTGTTGTTTTATTCAGGAATTGAGGTCATATACTTTGAAACTTTTATTTTTTTTTAAATAAAAGGAATACTGCCCTGTCCAAGTTATATAACTTCTATTCTACTGTTGCATATGTCACTTACTGAACTGCATGACCTTGGGCAGAGTACTTATGCTTAGTTTTCCCATCTAGAAAATAGAACACTGGATGACGATGATTTTTAATTGGGTCAAGCACCTATAATATTATCCTATGATTAAACTATAATGTAACAGTAAAATTATTTTTATGCAAAGAAATGTATTACACTTTTGAGTATGGAAGCATAATTCTGTGAATATCTCATTACAAATATGATATAGATGGTATTTTCACCACCATTCCCATTTTGCAGATAGAGGAATAAGATAGAGACAAAATTAATTCCCTACTGGTATATACCTAGCATACTCTAGAGATAGGAATGAAGCTGATGTCTTCTAATTCTAAGACTAGTGATATTTCACACACACACACACACACACACACACCCATACAAACACAAACACACCATCACCATTATAACATACTAATACCACTTGAAGAAATTTGGTGTATTGGCCCGGTAGTATTGGATGTAAGAAGACTGCTATTTTGTATATAGCAAAAAAACAAGCCTTCAATATCCCGTTTTTAATTTACAATATTAATTATTATTAAGTCAGAAAGTGAAGAGAACATCTACCTAGAATGTTGTATATATGTATATTTTTAGGCCTTTAAGACATTAGACATTAGCCTTATCTAATAATTAAAATCATACACTATTAGTACAGTGCTTTGTCATCTTGTTTTTTTTTTTTTTTCCCCACTGGACTGTTTTGTTTTTACCACTTTCTTTTTCTCCACTTAGCTTATAATTGTAAAACAACTCAGTCATAGAAAATACATGGCAAATTTAATATTAATAAAACTTCTTTGAGTGGGATTATAGTAATTTATTCTTTGCTGCAGAATGGAGAATTCATTAAATAAATCCATCACAATGTCCATGTAATCTTGCAATTGTGAGTGTGTGTCTGTGATTGTTGTTTTCTTTTTTTTAATATATATGGCCTTTAAGCTTTTGATTAATAATGAAGATTTGGGAAATGATTTAGACTTACCTATTAAAATAGGGAAGTTGGCCCACTAGTTGAATGCTTGCTTGCATTTGGAAAAATATGTTTAGTTAAAGTATCAAAAAAGATGAACTAAACGGGGATGGAAAGTCCTGAAGTTCTCTCCTGGAAAGTACTATTCAGTTGGGAATGTCTTCACCAACTTTGTTATTCAATAATAAATGTAATATGTGTGAAGCATGAAATAATTTTGGAATCTGATGGGAATTCCAATAAGATATTTTAATAAGGCCATGAGCTTTGGACTTTGAGTTCCTGAATGCATAGGATTTTGATAAATCCAATGTGTATATTCCCTCAATAAATAGTGATCTCAACACATTTATATGTTCTCATTCAATGTGATTTGATTTACAGGCCTTTTCATAAACTTTCCATTGAATATATAGTTTACATATAAGAGGTACTATTCTAAAATGCTTAATATTTTGTAAATTGCTGAAGTATACTAGTTGTATTGCCAACCTCACCTTCTTTTGCAATCATATATTAACTTGATGAAATATTTACCATGCTATTTCTTCCAAGTCCTTATTAGTAGTATGTTTCAGCCTTATTCAAGCTTCCTATAGGATTTTCATTTGTCTACTGACCAATAAATAACTTTAGTTTGTCTTCCAAGAAATTGGAGTCATAGTTGTGGAGAGAAGATGTTAAATGCACTGCTGAAATGCAAAGACCTTTAGTATATAGCCAGCTGTCTATTTAGTTAAGTGTGGAAACATTTATATTTTTTGCAAAGCAATTTGTGTTATCTTTTACAATGAATGTTATATAATTTTTTTAAAGGACTGACTTTGTATGCATTTATATTGTTCTCAGAAACTTGACTCTATGTTTTGCCAAGTGTGCTTTGTGTGTCTCTGATTATAGGAGGATAACTGGTCTTATCAAATTTCTTCATCCTATAATTTGGCAAGTTTCTGAAAATATACAATTCTTTACCCCTAAATATTAAGGAAACTAGAGACATTTGAGTAATGTGAGCAACAAGATGAAGGATCAAACATTATCTTCAATCTTCACTGGTTCTTAAAAAGTCCATGAAATATAAATTATGCACAAAAGGTAAGGCAATTGCAGCTATCACTACAGGCCAAGAAACCAATATTCCTAATAATGTAACAGCCTTAAGAAATAACTACAGAGAATACTAATCCCTAAGACATTCTCTCAGCAGCCTCTCCCCTACTGGTTCTCATGTTATAGCAGGGAGCAAAATCTGCACCAAGTGCTTGTGCATTGGGATGTAGTTAGCTTTTTTTTATTTGCCACACATTACGTCTGTCTTCACCACACCAGTCCGTGATAACAAGCAACAGACTTTGAAACTACACATCTATTTGCAAAGAAGAGGCACATATGAGACAGTGGGAGGTTTCCTTGCTTGATTCAGCAGCATGTTCTGTCTAAGGTAAGGCTACAGTACAGTATGTGAGGTTGTACTAGGTCTGAAAGAAAAGATACTGGTATTTCTCCAAAATATGCCTTGTTCAATCCCTCCTTCAATCCCTCCCAGGAGCTAAAGCTAGTGAAAAATGAAGCTGCCCAAGTCAAGTCAAGTTAAAAAGCATTTACTGCTTTTCCATTATGTGCCAGGAACTGTGCTAAGTACTGAGAATGCAAAGGCAAAAAACAGACCACAATCTCAGTGAGATCACAAATTAATGGGGAAAACAACCACACACACACACACACACACACTACACATAGGACGTTCTATGTGCAAAGCACTATGCTAAGTGATGAGGATACAAATAAATACTAAATAACTAAAAAATACTAAATAACTAAAGTTAAAGTTCTTAAAGAACATACATTGTAATGGGGTTTCCACATACATATTGGGTATGGTGTGAGTCAAATCCAAGGAAAGGGTAGAAAATGAGATAAGTTATGATAACTCCTGGAAGTTTCTGTTTTATCTTAGATATATGCTCTGAAATGTGATTTCATTGGTCTAGAGAGCTCCCTCTATCCAATGCAGATTAGTAACTGCTTTGCAAGTTAACAGTAGAGAAATGTCTACCTTACTGAGTGGTAGCATTACTTGTCTAGTGTGACCCAGTCGATGTATATGTTACAAATGACTTGATTTTATTTTTAAGTCTTATTTGAAACTTAATCTTTAAAGTGATGTTTCCTTACTTTTGGACTGTTCCTTTATCCATTTTTGCTCCATTATATCTCTACATTTAATTGAGAAATATTTAATGAAATGAATAAAATATTATTTAAAAATAAATGCTAAAAAAACTTTCCAATTATTGGAAATCTTCATAAACAGGATGAGTGGGCACTTTTTTGTACTTTATATAGTATGCCCATGTATCTCAGGGTGGCAGTAGGTAAACTTTGAGTTTTCTTATACTCTAATGTTCAGTAAACTAGTAAAGGAAAATTTAAATTTGCTTTTAAATTGCATTTACTTATTGTCTTCATCAAGCATTCCATAAATTCTTAATATTTGAACATTTTAAAGGAATGTCTGAAATATTGGATAAAGCCTGTTATCTAAAGAGTTAGAATTTGTTTTGGTTGTAGTTAGCTTGGTTTTTAAGTCATTTTTGCCTTCATTTTGTCAATTATATATGTACATATAGATATGTGTGTGAATATAAATATATATATATATATATATATATATATATATATAACAATTCAGAACTTTATCACTTCTCTATGCCAGTTTGCAAAAATATAATTTGTGAGATTGTGTTTTTATTTGAAATTAGAATTAAACTAAAATTTATTTTATGCCTTCTTTTTTCACATATGTAGTACTGTTGAGCAACACAGAAAGACAGGGTGTATATAAGTGTTTTGACTATCAGAAGTGTAGTGTGAACGTATGTTAAATTTTCATCTTGAATTCTTCCATATTCCCAGAAGTGAAATGCTAGAGGTGATAAAATGAAGTGAGTGAGAAAGAAAGTTGGTAATAATAGGAACTTGGGAGACACAGCAAAGTTCACACTTATCCACCTTCCTGTTCTAGCACTTTTAGCCTGAACTGTTAATTGTTCTTACAGCTTAACTCCTAGGTGCTAGTGGCAGAGATCTGGGATTGACTTTCTATGGAAAACATTTCTAAGATATTCGTAGGATAAGAAGGAGCTTCATTTCTCAATGTCCTAGCTTCTTCTCTCTCTCTCCTCTCTTTTTGTCTCTCTGTGTGTCTCTGTGTCTCTCTATCTCTCTGTTTCTCTCTATATCTGTCTCTTTCTCTCTCTCTCTCCCCCCCTCTCCCCTTCTCTTTCCCCTTCTCTCTTTCTCTTCTTCTCCTCCTCCTTCTTTCTTTCCCTCTCATCATCTGCAATTTACAAAGACATCTTAGGAAACAATAAACTAAATGGTCCAAACCCTCCACTTTCCAAGAGACAAAGTCCTGAACTCCACTATTTCTTTAAAGAATCCATTTCACCTAGGTTTCGTCCATAACAATAAAACAAGAACAAAATATGTTGCCTAACACAGCATAAAAAATGTATACAGAGATAGTAGGGCTCTTTGGGGCAACTAATGCAAATAGCCACATAGAAAAAGTAATATAAGTTTGCCCAAATCTAGGAACAATCTTTTTCTTGTGACTCCTTAAATGAGAAACAAATGCCCTCAAGGAAACAGATGTTGATGTTGTTATTTCCTCCTGAACCATTTCTTCTTCTGCTTTCCCAAGTCACCAAGAATTCCATCTCTACTTCCTTTTCTCATAACAATTTCCTTTTGTATGCAAAAATGGCGCTCCATAGAGACTTTCAAAAAAAAAAAAAAAAACTTGCATCCTTCCTTCATCTTGGGAAATTAAATGTTTATTTAAAGTTCACTAAAACAACACATAATGAACCAATGGTAAGAATATGGCATTAGGTCTTTAAGATACAGTGTTTTAACATTATATTTAAAAGTTTGATAGCAGAATAGCAAGATTTTGTATCCAAATAACCTAAGATCCAGGCATCTATATGGGAAATACCAGGTACCTGTTTTTTTGGAGAATACATTTTGCATCTTTCTAACAAGAGAATGAGAGCACCCTCTGTCTTTTGCCCATGAAGCTGAACTGGCTACATTTTTAAAACTACTAGACTAAATTGTCACTTTTCCTTCTCCCTCTCCTTCTCTCTCTTCCTTCCTTTCTCTTCCCTTTCTTTTATTTCTCTTCTCTTCCCTTCCTTTTTTTCCTTTTCTCCATCCTCTGTCCCTGTATCTGTCTCTGTCTCTCTGTCTCTGTCTCTCTTTTTCTCTGCATCTGCCTCTCTAGTCCATCTCCTGAAGATGAGTTACTCAGTCACAAAAAGATTGTATCTTATCACTAAGTAAATAAGTATTTCAGAGAAATATTTGAATAAATAAAATTTGAATTTGAATATTGGAATCCTGATTCTAAGTCCAGTGCTCTATCTACTACCATCTCTATATGAACAGACTTAATCCCAGGCAGTAATTTATCCAAGGACTCATGGATACTAACTGGCAGATCCAGGAATGCAACCTAATTCCTATTTGCAAATCCCCCATGCACTCTTTTTTCCACTCCATAGTCAATTCAGAAATCATTTAGCTGCAGGAGTCATAGCAAGGAAACCAATCTGAGAGTCAAGAATATCTGCTGGGTTCAAGTCTTGTTTTTGACATCTAGTAGCTTTTGAAACTTATGTAAATGGGGGCATCTAGGTGGTGCATTGGATAGAGTACTAGCCCTGGAGTCAGGAGGACCTAAGTTCAAAACTAATCTCAGATATTTACTACCTGTATGACCCTGGACAAGTCACTTAACCCCCACTGAGCCCCCAAAATAAAAATAACAGCAAAGAAATATAGCCAAATCCTTCAATCTTTTTAGTGCTCCAGGAAACTTTTTAAAGATAAAATTGACTGATAAATTGTCAATCTTCATCACTTAATAGAATTACCACACTTAGAATTCCTTACAATAATAAAATTAAAATTCTGGACCAAAAATCAAGAGGGGATGTTAGGTGCTGGAGATACAGAGGACAAACTTTGTGGCATAGCTTGTTTAGTGCTTGATCCTCTTTTAATATTTTATTAAGGTTTATAATTGGAGAAAAGAAAAAAGTTCCTGGAGTGAGATCATTGTTGTCTAGATACAAAGATTCTGCTGCTACTGCTACACCACTGGGAACTGTAGCTTAATTCACTTACTTTCTCTTATTTTGACCTCCTTGGTTATATCTATCTGGTTTGGAAATTGTTTTTTTAATTCATATCACATTTATTTCTGGATATATCTCTTTCTTCTACCCAACAAACAATCTTCCCTTGTAACAAATACAAAGAGAAGAAATAGAAACATACAGAAAGAAATAGTCTAATAAAAATATCAATATGCAATGTTACAGCCCTTGCCTCTTCAGCGACATTGGGATGATCCATTTTCTCACCTCTTCTCCGGAACCAAACATATTGATTATAATCATGGAGTGTATGGTTGCAATATTTTTCATTTTCAGATTTATATTGTAGTCATTATAAATATTGGTTTCATTGTTCTGGTTATATTACTCTGTATTAGTACATATAGTAGTGAATACTTCCTTAAATATTTCAAATTCAACACTGCTTATAGGTAACACTATTTCATTATATTCCTTTATCATTTTATTTCACCATTTTCCAGTTAATTAACATCAGTTTTATTTCTTGTTTGTTTTTTTAACCACAGAAATACTGCAATAAATATTTTATAATATTTTGGTATATTTGATCATTCTATGGTATACTGATCTCCTAGCAATATGTACAGAGCAGAGGGATCTCTAAGTCAAAAGCTATAGACATTTTAGGGCCTTTTTTCTATCATTCCTAATTGTTTCCCAAAATAGAATAGCCCACATTCACATATTGTTTTAAGGTTTCCAAACTACTTAATATGCATTGTCTCTTTAGAGCTCCATCCCCAACAAACCTATGATAGATGCTAATGTTGTTTTCATTTTGTAGATGAAGAAGTTGACCATGGTATAGGCATAATTAAAAAGATAATTGGCTTTTGAGATAGGAAGACCTTGAATCTTACCTCACTTTTGACACCCACTGGTTGGTCACTCAACTGGACAAGTCAATTAATCTCAGTGCTTGAAGTGACTCTAAAATAAATTGCAAAGAATGTGCTAGAACTAAATGGTAGAAGTTTTTCACCAAGAATTCCCTTTGCAAAAGAAATCACAACTCTGTGCTCTATCATTTAAAACAGGGGGCTTAGAAAGGCTAAGTAACTAATCTACAATTATGTAACTATTAACAGTCAGATATTATTTGAAACCAAGTTTTCCTTCCTCCAAGTCCAAATGTAGATCTCATGGTTAAAGAGATATCTGAAAGGCAAATTTAGGCTTGCAATATTTTACTGTCATCCTGTGGTCCTATGTTAATAGAAACACCATAAATCATCAAAGAGGAATATATGTGAGGAGCTACATACTATGTTAGGTGGAGAGTTGATTTTAAGTCAGAAAGAACTTGGTTGAAGTCTTGTCTCAGACCCATATGGGCCAATAAGTTAATTTTTCACTGTTGGCAGACATCTCTCTAAAAACAGTTGTACCAATGAAACCTCAAGTTCTGGAACATTCCCCTACCCCACTCCCTTGGAAATGTAGATCAAAATGTAGAACTATCAATCAGTTGCCAGAAGTTTTTTTTTTTTTTTTTTTTTTTGTTTGTTTGTTTGTTTGTTTGTTTTTGTTTTGTTTTGTTTTTGGTAAGATTCCTTGCAATAACTTTTTTCAATAGGAAGTACTGCCTTTCTTCATAGAGGTGGGTGCTATTGTATAGGATGCATTTTTAAAACGAATCAAACAAGCCCTTTTTCTTTTTTTACTTTTGGGTAAATAGCTTTAAATGTAAAGAGCACAGATGTAATCACATAAATTTTTTTATCCTTTTCTTCAGCATGCAGTTATTTTTTTTAATCTTCAAAGACTATGTTCTGAAATGTTCTAGCTTGTAACATATAATTACTTTATTTATTTATTTATTTATTTATTTATTTACTTTTTATTTAATAGCCTTTTATTTACATGATATATACATGGGTAATTTTACAGCATTAACAATTGCCAAACCTCTTGTTCCAATTTTTCACCTCTTACCCCCCCACCCCCTAGATGGCAGGATGACCAATAGATGTTAAATATATTAAAATATAAATTAGATACACAATAAGTATACCCCACCAAAACGTTATTTTGCTGTACAAAAAGAATCAGACTCTGAAATATTGTACAATTAGCTTGTGAAGGAAATCAAAAATGCAGGTGTGCATAAATATAGGGATTGGGAATTCAATGTAATGGTTTTTAGTCATCTCCCAGAGTTCTTTTTCTGGGCATAGCTAGTTCAGTTCATTACTGCTCCATTAGAAATGATTTGGTTGATCTCATTGCTGAGGATGGCCTGATCCATCAGAACTGGTCATCATCTAGTATTGTTGTTGAAGTATATAATGATCTCCTGGTCCTGCTCATTTCACTCAGCATCAGTTCGTGTAAGTCTCTCCAGGCCTTTCTGAAATCATCCTGTTGGTCATTTCTTACAGAACAGTAATATTCCATAATTTTCATATACCACAATTTATTCAGCCATTCTCCAACTGATGGACATCCATTCAGTTTCCAGTTTCTAGCCACTACAAAAAGGGCTGCCACAAACATTCGTGCACATACAGGTCCCTTTCCCTTCTTTATAATCTCTTTGGGATATAATCCCAGTAGTAACACTGCTGGATCAAAGGGTATGCACAGTTTGATAACTTTTTGAGCATAGTTCCAAACTACTCTCCAAAATGGTTGGATTCGTTCACAACTCCACCAACAATGCATCAATGTCCCAGTTTTCCCGCATCCCCTCCAACAATCATCATTATTTTTTCCTGTCATCTTAGCCAATCTGACAGGTGTGTAGTGGTATCTTAGAGTTGTCTTAATTTGCATTTCTCTGATTAATAATGACTTGGAGCATCTTTTCATATGACTAGAAATAGTTTCAATTTCTTCATCTGAGAATTGTCTGTTCATATCCTTTGACCATTTTTCAATTGGAGAATGGCTTGATTTTTTATAAATTAGAGTTAATTCTCTATATATTTTGGAAATGAGGCCTTTATCAGAACCTTTGACTGTAAAAATATTTTCCCAGTTTATTGCTTCCCTTCTAATCTTGTCTGCATTAGTTTTGTTTGTACAAAAACTTTTCAGTTTGGTATAATCGAAATTTTCTATTTTGTGATCAGTAATGATCTCTAGTTCTGCTTTGGTCATAAAGACCTTCCCCTTCCACAGGTCTGAGAGGTAAACTATCCTATGTTCCTCTAATTTATTAATAATTTCATTCTTTATGCCTAGGTCATGAACCCATTTTGACCTTATCTTGGTGTACGGCGTTAAGTATGGATCAATGCCTAGTTTCTGCCATATTAGTTTCCAATTTTCCCAGCAATTTTTATCAAACAGTAAGTTCTTATCCCAAAAGCTGGGATCTTTGGGTTTGTCAAAGACTAGGTTGCTATATTTGTTGACTGTTTTATCCCTTGAACCTAATCTATTCCACTGATCAACTAATCTATTCCTTAGCCAATACCAAATAGTTTTGGTAACTGCTGCTCTATAATATAATTTTAGATCTGGTACAGCTAAGCCACCATCATTTGATTTTTTTTTCATTAATTCCCTTGAAATTCTTGACCTTTTGTTTTTCCATATGAACTTTGTTGTTATTTTTTCTAGGTCATTAAAATAGTTTTTTGGGAGTCTGATTGGTATAGCGCTAAATAAATAGATTAGTTTAGGTAATATTGTCATCTTTATTATATTTGCTCGCCCTATCCAAGAGCATTTAATATTTTTCCAATTGGTTAGATCAGACTTAATTTGTGTGAAAAGTGGTCTGTAATTTTGCTCATAAAGTTTCTGATTTTCCCTTGGCAGATAGATTCCTAAATATTTTATATTATCAGTAGTTACTTTAAATGGAATTTCTCTTTGTAACTCTGACTGTTGGATTTTGTTAGTGATATATAAGAATGCTGATGACTTATGTGGGTTTATTTTATAACCAGCAACTTTGCTAAAGTTGTGGATTATTTCTAATAACTTTTTAGCAGAATCTCTGGGGTTCTCTAAGTATACCATCATGTCATCGGCAAAGAGTGATAATTTGGCTTCCTCATTGCCTATTCTTATTCCTTTAATCTCTTTCTCAGCTCTTATTGCTATAGCTAGCGTTTCTAATACAATATTAAATAGTAACGGTGATAGTGGGCAACCTTGTTTCACTCCAGATCTTATTGGGAATGGTTGCAGTTTGTCTCCATTACATATGATGCTTACTGATGGTTTTAAATAGATGCTGCTGATTATTTTAAGGAAAAGTCCATTTATTCCTATACTCTCAAGTGTTTTTAATAGGAATGGATGTTGGATTTTATCAAATGCTTTTTCTGCATCTATTGAGATGATCATATGGTTTTTGTTAATTTGGTTATTAACATGGCCAATTATATTGATAGTTTTCCTAATATTGAACCAGCCCTGCATTCCTGGTATAAATCCTACTTGATCATAGTGTATTATCTTGGAGATGATTTTCTGTAGTCTTTTTGCTAATATCTTATTTAAGATTTTAGCATCAATATTCATTAGGGAGATTGGTCTATAATTTTCTTTCTCTGTTTTCAGCCTACCTGGTTTAGGTATCAGTACCATGTCTGTGTCATAGAAGGAATTTGGTAGGACTCCTTCATTCCCTATTTTATCAAATAATTTATATAGCATTGGGGCCAATTGTTCTTTAAATGTTTGGTAAAATTCACATGTAAATCCATCTGGTCCTGGGGATTTTTTCTTAGGGAGTTGTTTAATTGCCTGTTCTATTTCTTTTTCTGAAATGGGACTATTCAAGCAATTTACTTCCTCCTCTGTTAGTCTGGGAAGTCTATATTTTTGGAGGTAGTCATCCATTTCACTTAGGTTATCAAATTTATTGGCATAAAGTTGAGCAAAATAACTCCTTATTATTTCTCTAATTTCCTCTTCATTGGTGGAAAGTTCTCCCTTTTCATTTTTAAGACTACTAATTTCATTTTCCTCCCTCCTTTTTCTAATCAGATTTACCAAAGGCTTATCTATTTTATTGGCTTTTTCATAGAACCAACTCTTAGTTTTATTAATTAGTTCAATAGTTTTTTTACTTTCAATATTTTTAATTTCTCCTTTTAATTTTAGAATTTCCAATTTAGTATTTGATTGGGGGTTTTTAATTTGGTCTTTTTTTAGTTTTTTTAGTTGCAAGCCCAATTCATTAATCTTTTCTTTCTCTGTTTTATTCAAGTAAGCCTCTAAGGATATAAAATTCCCTCTTATTACCGCTTTGGCTGCATCCCACAAATTTTGGTATGATGTCTCATCATTGTCATTATCTTGAGTGAAATTATTAATTGTATCTATAATTTGCTGCTTCACCCAATCATTCTTTAAGATGAGATTGTTTAGTTTCCAATTACTTTTTGGTCTATTTCCCCCTAACTTTTTGTTGAATGTAGTTTTTATTGCATCATGATCTGAAAAGAAAGCATTTACTATTTCTGCTTTCTTGCATTTAATTTTGAGGTCTTTATGTCCTAATATATGGTCAATTTTTGAATAGGTTCCATGAACTGCTGAGAAGAAAGTATATTCCCTTCTATCTCCATTCAATTTTCTCCAAAGATCCAACATACCTAATTTTTCTAATATTCTATTTACTTCTTTAATTTCTTTCTTATTTGTTTTGTGGTTTGATTTGTCTAATTCTGAGAGTGCAAGGTTGAGATCTCCTACTATTACAGTTTTGTTGTCTATTTCTTCTTGCAACTCTCTTAACTTCTCCTTTAGGAAGTTGAGTGCCATACCACTTGGTGCATATATGTTTAATATTGATATTGCTTCGTTGTTTATGCTACCCTTTAGCAGGATGTAGTTTCCTTCCTTATCTCTTTTAATTAGATCAATTTTTACTTTTGCTTGATCTGAGATAAGGATGGCTACCCCTGCTTTTTTGACTTCACCTGAAGCATAATAGATTTTGCTCCAGCCTTTTACCTTTACTCTATATGTATCCCCCTGCTTTAAATGTGTTTCTTGTAAACAACATATTGTAGGGTTCTGACTTTTGATCCAGTCTGCTATCTGCCTCCTCTTTATGGGGGAGTTCATCCCATTCACATTTACGGTTAGAATTACTAAATCTGTATTTCCTGCCATCCTAATAACCCCAGATTGTGCTTTACTTATTCTTGCCTCCCCCAACCCTCTTTCCCCCTTTTAAACTTATGTACCCCTCTTGTATCACGATACTTATCCTCTTTATAATCCCTCCCTCCCCCCCTTTGAGTCTTTCCCCCTTCCTTCCCTTATTACTCTTTTTCTTTTCCCTTTTCCTCTCCCCCGTTTTTAATGAGGCGAGAGAGAATTTTCTCTAAAACAAATGTCAATTATTTTTTCTTTGAGCCAACTCTGATGAGAGTAAGATTCACACAATGTTCCTCCCCCTCTCTAAATTCCCTCAGATATGATAAGTTTCCTTAGCCTCTTTGTGGGATGTGGTTTCCCTCTTTTTATCCCTCCTTCCCACCTTATTCTGCCATCATCCCTTTTCCATATCTACTTCCCTTTTTTATGTTATATCAGTACAATCAAATTATACATGTATTCTTTTTGTATATCCACAACAGAAATACAATTCTCAAGAGTTATTTTTACCTTTTCTGCATCTCTTGAGTTCTATTCTTGGAGATCAAATTTTTTGTTTAGTTCTGGTTTTTTCTTCAGAAACAAATGGAATTCATTTGTTTCATTAAATGTCCATCTTCTTCCCTGGAAGAAAATGCTCAGCTTAGCTGGGTAGTTTATTCTTGGCTGCATCCCAAGTTCTTGTGCCTTTCGGAATATCATATTCCAGGCCCTTCTTTCCTTTAATGTAGAGGCAGCCAGATCTTGGGTGATCCTTATTGTGGCACCTCGGTATTTAAATGGTTTTTTTTTGGCTGCTTGTAAAATTTTTTCCTTAATCTGATAGTTCTGAAATTTGGCCACAATATTCCTTGGGGTTTTTATTTTAGGGTTTCTTTCAGAAGGTGTTCGATGAATTCTTTCAATGCCTATTTTACCTTCTGATTCTATTACATCTGGGCAGTTCTCTTTGATGATTTCTTGTAAAATAGTATCTAGGCTCTTTTTTTCATCATAGTTTTCAGAAAGTCCAATAATCCTCAGATTATCTCTCCTAGATCTATTTTCCAAGTCTGTCGTTTTTGCAAGTAGATAATTCATGGTTTTTTCCAGTTTGTCATTTTTTTGTTTTTGCTTGACTGATTCTTGCTGTCTCAATGAATCATTAGTTTCTATTTGTTCAGTTCTAATTTTTAAAGAATTATTTTCTTCATTAGCTTTTTTTACTTCTTTCTGTATATGTCCAATTGAGTTTTTGAATGTATTGTTTTGGTCTGTGGAATTTTTTTCCATTTCACTAATTTTTTTTTTTAGTGAATTATTTTCTTTTTCCAATTCACAGATCCTACTTTCTTGCGTGTTCTTTGTCTTTTCCAATTCACGGATCCTACTTTCTTGCGAGTTCTTTGTCTTTTCCAATTCACAAATCCTACTTTCTAGTGAATTCTTTATTTTTTCCAATTCACAATTCTTACTTTCCTGAGATTTTTTTACTTTTTCCAATTCATATTTCAGGAAGTTGTTGCTCTCTTGTAAGGCTTCTCTTTCCTTTCCCCATTTATCTTCTAACTCTCTTTTGAGACTTTTAATGGTCTCTTCTATGAGAGCATCATGTAAAGGAGGACAGTCTGATGCATTTTTGCTGTTTGAGGTCTCTTCAGGTTTGCTGACCTGCTCTTTTTCTGCATAGAAGCTGTCGATCGTTCTTTTCATCTTTTTATTCATGTTTTAAAGCCTTTAGGGTAGGTCTCCTAGGCAAGGGGGTTACCAGCTTCCTCTGCAGAGCAGGGAAAGATGTAAACCGATTTCCGGCTCCGAGGTATGGGAGTGCTCTGAGTGAGAGTTTTCCCTTCCCCCAACAGGAAGTGGATTCAGCACTGGCCGAGCTATCAAACTGCTTAGTAGGGCTGAGTGGGTTAGCGAATGCCCTCGGCTAGAGACAAAGGGGTGAAAGTGTCACTGCCCCAGGCCGGAGCCTCTTGTGGGATTGTGAGTATTAGCAGCTGACTGCAGACCACAGACCGCAGATCACAGACCACCTGGAACTCTGCCCCAGTGTCTCTGCCCAATGCAAATCGGCCCTGGAAAAGCTCTATGGCCCCAAGCCGAGCTCCCCACTGCGCAGATTGGAGGCTAACCCGGGCTGCGTCCTCCTGCCATGCAGGATCACAACTGCCCCAAGGAAAAGCCCCATACTGCGGGTTGGGGCTGCGCGCTTGTGTTGAGATCTGTGCCTTCACCTTCGGTTTGAGACTCTCCTCGGAACCTAATTTCTCTCCCCGTCTGCGCCGATCTCCCTCCTGGCCCCGGAACCAACCTTTTTTGGCGAGACTGCAGATTTTCTTCGGCCGGTGAGTTGTTCTACTTCTTATCTTTACGAATTGTAGCAGTCAAGACTATTTTTGAGGCTCGATATAATATTGATAAAGAGGGTAAGAGAAGAGCTTAGAAAGTCGCCTGTGTCTTCTCCGCCATCTTGGCTCCGCCCCCCATATAATTACTTTAGCTTTGAGAAGATAAAGTATTTAAATATTCCATTTGACTAATGCCAAGTTTTATTAAAAGAGGCCAAGAGGCTTAGTGAACAAATTATTGAACCTGGAGTCAGATATACTTGAATTCAAGTTGTACATGTAATATAGAGTGATCTCATGTCTGGTCCTAGAAAAGTCATTTACTGTCAAAGAGTCCCAGACAATTCTAGATTGAGTAGAAGTCTAGGGAGTGGATTATCTACATTTTTTTTTTTGAAAGGTTTCTACACCTTTGAGATCACAAGTCCAGGACCAAAAAAACAAAAACAAAGATCAAAAAAAAAAAAAAGCCATATAAAATAAAATAAAATCATAATATAAAATGCAGTTTATCCAAAGCATAGAGCCACAGATCTTTATACTTTTAGATTTCATTCTATTATTCAATTATTCAAAATTTATGGTTTTTTTTCTCTTTATACAGAAAAGTTCAAGATTGAAGATAATTCTTTCAAATAGAAAGCTAAAATATGTTTGTACTTTTAATTATGCCAATATAAATGAGAACATATTCTCATATATATTAGTAGAATTTATATGGTTGGCATTGAATCTAAATATCTCTTACGCTGGTAAAACTTTTTTTTAATAAAATCATAATTATAGACCCAAAATAGAAAAAAATATTGTAAGTATTGTAACTACAACGGACATTATAATGGAATCTCCATAACTCATGAATTCTAAAATACTTGTCAGTTAAAATATATGATGCCTATATTATTTAGAAACATAATTTATCTCATATTTAAACATTTAATGTCCTTTTACCAACTCAAAAGGCATATCAGTGATCTGTGATTTCATAAATGTAGTAATTTTGTTACCTCGGCAGATCACACAATCTTCCTTTTAACTTAGAATCTTAGAATCTTAGGTTCAGAGACATTAAGTTTTTTGCCCCTGGTCAGCACTGCTGATCAGTTTCAGAAGCAAAATTCAAACTCAAGTCTTGACTCCAAGTCTAAAACTTTCATGTTGCCTCAAAATCCACACATTTTCCTTTGAAAGGAAAACTAGAGGACCCATGAAACATAAAACTCCATATTTCTCTAAAGCTAAGGAAGACACTGAAATTTCTTTTTAGTCCTTACTTTGTTTTTTTGGTAATAATGGTTTTATCCAATTATCAACAAGCTCTGTGTAAGGTGCTCTTTGGTAGAAATACCAAGTTCCTGATTGAATCTCCAGTATGGATCCATGCCTTACTGCCCGTAGAAATACCAAGTTCCTGATTGAATCTCCAGTATGGATCCCTGCCTTACTGCTCTTAACCTTTCCTCTCTATTCATGTGTGAACAAGTGAAATCTGAGTAGGGTTTTGACCCCTGTCTGTGCGAATATAGGCAGTCAGTACTCTTGCTACATGTACTCAATTATGGGAAGTCTCTTCAATTTTCTCAACCTGAAACAGAGCTTTTGTGTGTAAGATGTGACTTTTCTCCTTAAGAACTTGAAGTTCTGCCCTCAAAGGAGGGAAATTATGTCTTTATCTGAATAACCAGGAAAATGTTTCTAAAGAAAAATAGAATACACTGTGAATTGTTCCTCTTATCTATAGATCTGTCATGTGATAAAACGTTAAACTGTGGGTGGAGAGCAAAATAGATGAATTAAAGTTAATTTACTTGTGATCAGTTTACCATCTTTTAATTGTATTCAATTATGCTCTTTTGCAATGCTAAATAGGCTTATATTGCTCCTCTGCAGTAAAAGTAATCTATTTTTTAACATCATGAGATGTGAATCTTTGATAATTTCTGCCTTTGCAAAGATTATATTTTTAGTGAAATTGATTAGTACAGATAGAAATGTGTTTTGTTTGTTGAAATACAATATAACCAACAGTAATAAAAAAGGAAATTATAGAATGTTTTTACTCAAAGACTTTGTACTTATTGATTGAAGCATAATATATATAGAAGTGATAGAAACTATCCAAACAATGTAGATTGTCATAATTTAGCACCTCCAGAATCTGCAAGGAATCTTGAAGGAGAGAGGAAATGACATGAGTCAGATAAGTCAAACCTAAGCTAATGCTTCAGCTATTACTTGTCTTCAAGACTCTATTGTAGAGGCAGCTAGGTGGAGCAGTGGATAGAGCCCCAGCCTTGAAGTCAGGAGGACCTGAGTTCAAATCTGATCTCAGACACTTAACATTTCTTAGCTGTGTGACCCCAATGGCCTCAGCCATTGATCCTAATGCAAATAACCCAATACTCTAATTCAAGAGCCTTGAGAATATAGTCTTACAGATGACCAGATATATAGTTCTAACTTCCAGACAAGTCCAAGGGCCTTCATCTGTCAAAGCAACTCCTTCATAAAAGGATCCTGTTACCAACTACCAAACTATTGCCTCTGACTTGATCTGACAGATCAAGTGAACCAGACAAGCTGAAGGAGAAAAACATCTCAAAGGAGAGACAGGAGGCAATTTGAGCTGAGTAAATCAAAACATCACCTGATCTGGACCTGGATGGAAAACATAACAATCCATGGAAAACATCAATGTCCTTGATACAATCAGTCATGCTTCCAGCCTGGCCTCAACAGAATTGAAGAGAGCATCCACTGTGAAAAAAGCCCCACTTTCTTCTCCATCAACATGACTAACAGTTAACCAACTGCCACTAACTGGTAGATAGATAAGTTCTACCACTTAGTAGATTGGCATCCCAGCAGTACACCATCACCCCATCAAAATCATGTTTTGACAGGAATTAGACCTGTGATTTCCTTGATCTATAAACCCTCCACTGAGGAAATTTTCTGTACAAATGCAGGTTGGCACCTCCTCTTACAAGTTCCTCTTTGAAAGTTGCTTTTGATCTTTGTTAAGTCTGCTTCAGACTATTCCCCTAGAAATTGAAGATAAACTGACACATTGATAGATTTTTCAAGTAATACTCAGTACTTAGTACTTAGCTATAGGAAGTAAATACTTAGCTATAGGAAGAAAAGGAGATTCAACAAGGATAGACATGAAATATAACTTAAATTTATACAGCTGATTGACGCTTCTTTCCCTGAGTTGCCTATTGGAAATCTACCAGTAAAACATCAATTGTGACCCTGAAACCCCTTGGGGCTGCTTGGTACTCAGATAGCCAAGAAAAGGAAATTATTAGCTTAAACCTTTATTTCCCTCAGTCAACAAAAATATGAGGATTACCTCAATGGGTTTTCCAAAAATATAACTTATGCGGGGAAGGGATTGGGATATTGTACCTACTGTAGCCTGAGTATCTGAGATGTGAAATATATCTTGCCTAGGATTACACTGTTATGATGTGTCAGAGACATTTGAAACTCATTCTTATTCTGAGCTGAGTTTACTAATCCTTGTACCACATTGTTAGAAACAATATTCTTCACACTGTTCCTGTTAATAAAACCACTTACCAATTATTTATCATATATATATTCACATAGATGGACCTTATCTGATTCTTAGAAAAACCTTCTGAGGAAGGTATTATTATTCTCACTTTATAGATGAGAAAACTGAGACTAAGATATATTAAATGACTTGCTCATGTTTCAAATTAGGTTGGAAACATTGATCAAACATTTATTAAGTATGTTTGTGCTAGGCACTGGAGATTCAAAGATAAAGATTATGAAGTCCTTAACATCAAGGTGATTTATTCTATTTAACTTTTCAAAGTACAATTCAAGTCCAGATTTGCTGACTGTAAATCTGATGTTTTATTCACTGTTATATTAAGTAGATTGGTAGAAAATTATCATTGGAAGAGGTCAGTAGCAATTATGCCATAATCTTTATAGAATCAGTTTATATTTATATTCAGTAAAAGTACTGAGTATCAACATAATGGTCAGATACTTAAAAGGTACAATATAAGATACGGTCAAAATCCCACTAGCTCCAATACATTTCCCCAAATTACTATTTTTCCACCCTTCTGATTAGACTAAGTTATCTCTGGAGCTGAATCATTATCTCCATGGAGTAAGATCATCAGTATGGATAAGATCTCAATGGAATATGGAATAAGATCATCAGTCTCCTTAATCCTCTGTATTTAACCACTCCTAAACAATATCTGATACTATCAAATTATCTTTTAGGATACCATGGCCCATTCAATGCTGATATCTTGCCATCTGCTTTGTTACAATTTTATATCTTCCAATCTCATTTCATCTTTTGTTCATGAAGCAATAACAAAATCCATATTACTTTTCTTATTGGGAAAAAATGACAATTTACTGTCCTATGACTAAATGTTTGGCTCTTAGACCAAAATTCCCTTTTCTGATATCTGGACTAGCTTAATAAATTCATTGAGAGCAAGAACTGTCTCATTTTTTTTTTGTCTCCCCAGTGCCTAGCTTAGTGCCTGAGACACAGTAGGAACTTAGTAAATATTTACTGGTTGCTCTCTTAAAATCCTCTATTAGTCTACAAATACCTAGGATAATTCATTGTCATGTTAGATGTGTTAGCTTATTAATTTCCTGTAAGAATGTAAGGCCTGAGGGATTGATACAGGGGGAATGGAAGGTACAGTTTGGTGTTAGTATAGAAAGAGAAGAGGGGAAAAGAGTTTGAAACTGTTGTTCCAGTGAAATGTTTTGATTTCTCTTAAAATTATTCCTAAGATAATGAATCATTTTTAATCTTCCAAGAATATCCTTTTAACATGTGTGAACTTTTTAGCATATTTAATTCAAGAAACATTTATTAATAATTTCATAGGTGGAAAATATACTCTATTCTTTGAACAGGTATAACATTGAAATTTAATATAGTTTCTATACTTTGATAGCTGCGCTGTAATAGCAGATTATGGTATGTAAACAAAACTTAATTTCTGAGCTTACACAATTATGACATTAATTTTATAGGATTATGACATTCTTTTATATTTATCCTTTATTATTAAATTTATTCAGTTTGTCCTTAGAAGGAAGAACAATGAATGGAAGTTACAGACACAAATGGAGACTTGATGTCAGAAACCATTTCCTAACATTGAGAGTTATGAAAAAGTGAGATGCATATTCTTGAGAGGTGATTACTTTCCCTTTGTTGAAGGTCATCAAGCAAAAGTTTAATAAACATTTGTCATTTATGATATGATATTTATAATGTAGTATAGTTTGAATGGACACTGGATGATCTGGATGATCTCCATCAATTCTGAAAACTTGTAATTATATAAATCTGAGCATCACCTTATGAGAATAACAAAATTAGTAATGATATAAGGGAGGAATGATTGTTAGAGAAGCTTAGGAGTATGGCATCTATGGATCTATGAAGAGAAAGCATCTAAAGTGGACTGAGTAACCTTTGCAAGTTATATTTCCTTTTTCACAATAATGTTTTTAAATGTATGAAATAAAACAGAAATTCAAAGGAAACAATTCCATTAACCTAGTTAACAAGAAAGAAAATAGACATTAGGTTAAGATTCCATTACCAGAAAGAACAACAAATGTTGTGTGAACATCAAGAAAAGTGACTTTTAAAAGACCAATGTTTATCAAACTGTCATACCCTTTGATCCAGCAGTGTCTCTACTGGGCTTATACCCCAAAGAGATACTAAAAAAGGGAAAGGGACCTGTATGTGCCAAAATGTTTGTGGCAGCCCTGTTTGTAGTGGCCAGAAGCTGGAAAATGAATGGATGCCCATCAATTGGAGAATGGTTGAGTAAATTGTGGTATATGAATGTTATGGAATATTATTGTTCTGTAAGAAATGACCAACAGGACGAATACAGAGAGGATTGGCGAGACTTACATGAACTGATGCTGAGCGAAATGAGCAGAACCAGGAAATCATTATATACCTCAACAGCGATACTGTATGAGGATGTATTCTGATGGAAGTGGATTTCTTCAACAAAGACAAGATCTAACTGAGTTTCAATTGATCAAGGATGGACAGAAGCAGCTACACCCAAAGAAAGAACACTAGGAAATGAATGTAAACTGCTTGCATTTTTGTTCTTTTTTTCCCAGGTTATTTATACCTTCTAAATCCAATTCTCCTTGAGCAACAAGAAAACTATTCAGTTCTGCACACATATATTATATCCAAGATCCACTGCAATCTATTTAACATGTATAGGACTGCTTGCCATCTTTGGGGAGAGGGCGGAGGGAGGGAGGGGAAAAATTGGAACAGAAGTAAGTGCAAGGGATAATGTTGTAAAAAACTACCCTGGCATAGGTTCTGTCAATAAAAAGTTATTTAAAAAAAATAAAAATAAAAAAAAAAATAAAAGACCAATGTTATCAGTTGGGGACTGGCTGAATAAGTTACGATTTATGAAAATAATGGAATATTATTGTTCTGTGAGAAATGATCATCAGGGTGATTTCAAAATGTCCTAGAGAGACTTACATGAATTGATGCTAAGTGAAGTAAATAGAACCAGAAGCTCAGTTTATACAGCAACAAAATTGTAATGATCAACAGTAATAGATTTGGCTCTTTTCAGCAATGAGATGATTCAGGTCAATTCCATGTAGTTAAAGCATTAATTTATTGTATTGTTTTGTTTGGTTGGAGATTGTTGTTGTATTTAGGATTTAGTTTGTACCCAACAATTATCACTCATAGTTCCCCAATGAACTTCTCACTATCAAGGTTTTAATTTTTTTTTGTTTTTGTTTTTACTTTTTGAGGAGCTATTTTCAACAGAAGAGTAATCTCACTCTGAACCTTATACTCAAGTAATTCTTCTAGTTCCAATATCTTGGACTCGCTTCTCCTCTTGCTCCTTAAGGGCAGGATCTGTATTTTGCCTCTCTTTTCCTCATTGCCTAGTACAGTTCCTGACACTTAGTTGTTATTTTTGCCTGTATTTCATTTTTGAAGAGGACCAGGGACACCATGAGTGATTTCTTGACTTGCGTGTGAATTAAACTTAAATGTGAGTCAGAGTTGCACAAAGTCATCAGTCTCACTCTCTCTTCCAGAGTCATCTAAGTCCAATGTCAGGCAAAAGTCAAAACAACTGGTTAATGGCCAGTGATGCAGTAGATGATGTTGGCAACTTTAATGCCTGCCAAAGGTATAAGTACTCCCACAGTGCCTGTTTCAACTGCCTTTATGACAATTGGAACAAATTATTCTCATCTGCCCATTTTGCCATGGCACACAGTAGGCACTTAATATATATTTATTGACTGAAAGTGCAAATCAGGCCAGATACTTTAGGCATGAAGGAACAGTACTAGCCTTCGAAAAAAATGACCTGTGTTCATCAGCTAAGATAAGCATTAACTCCAAAAATTTAGCCATGACACACCATTCAGAAATAGCATAAACAACTAGGTCTCCTAATTCACTTGCAGTTCTGTGATGAAAGGATAGAATTTTAACATTTATATAACAACTATTCATATTCCTCATTACCATATACTTCTTAAAATTTTAAATGCAATTTGTTTTATTCTAATAATTTGTATATTTTTTTCAAATTAAAAAAAAAGAAAACTGAAAATGACTTCACTTGCATTTTGTGATAAACTTTCCAGGGATATAACTCTTATGGCACAAGGAACCAGATGGTAATTGGGAATATTAACTCAGCCCTTTGCTGTCACATTTTATCTCATTGCAGTGTTACACTATACAGCATTTTTCATCTGTAGTCTTGCCAACATATACTGTCAGGACAATATGTCGAAAACTACTGCCAGGAAGAACTGCATTTTATTGTTGTTCCCTTTTCCTGCTCTTTTGGGTGATAATTTTTGAACAGTTAAAAACTTGAATCACTTGGTGTCTTTGTTTCTGAGTTGAGGTGATTGACTAGTGCATTGAAAGGATAAATATTTTCTTTCTCAGAAATTATTTTTTGAATAGCATCTTCTCACAAATAGCCATTCTATAGGTTAGGTATCTAAGACACAGTAGTAAATGACTATAGTAATCCACTGTTTGATAAACCCAGAGACTCTAGCTTCTCAGAAAAGAACTTGCTATTTGACAAAAACTTCTGGGAAAACCAGAAAATAGCATGGCAGAAATTAGGAATTAACTGACATCTTACACCAGGACAAAGAACATGATTTAGACATAAAAAGTGATGCCATAAGCAAATTAGGAGATCAATAAATAATTTATTTGCCAGATCTATAGAGAAGGGAAAAATATATGACCAAATAAGAGACAGAGAACATTATAAAGTGCAAAACGGATAATTTTGATTGCATTAAATTATTATTTTTGTATGAACAAATCCAGTGTTACCAAATTATGATAGGTAAAAGCTGGGAAATATTTTTTATGGTCAGTGTTCTGATAAAGGCCTCATTTCTAAAATATATAGAAAATTAAGTCAAATTTATAAGAATAGAAGCCATTTCCCAAATGATGAATGGTCAAACGATATAAAGACAATTGTAATATTAAGAAATTAAAGCACTTTAAAATCATATGGAGAAAATGCTCTAAATCATTTTTGATCAGAGAAATGAAAATCAAAACAACTCTAAGGTACTCCCTTTCACCTATCAGAATGACTAATATGACAGAAAAGAAAAATGATAAATATTGGAAAAGATATGGGAAAATTGGAATACTATGTATTATTGGTAGAATACTAAATGATCCAACCATTCTGGGGAGTAATTTGGAACTCTGCCTAAAGAGCTATAAAACTGGCCATACCTTTTGATCCAGCAATACCACTATAAGGTAAGTACTCCAAAAAGAACATTAAAAAGGAAAAAGACCTACATATACAAAATATTTATTGCAGCTCTTCTTATTGTCTCAAAGAATTGTAAAATGAGTGGATGCTCACCAATTGAGGAATGGATGAACAAGTTGTGGTATATGAATGTAATGCAATATTATTGTTCTAAAAGAAATAATAGGCTAGCTGATTTCAGGAAAGACTGGACTTACATGAACTGATACTGAGTGAAGTGAGCAGAATCAGAATATTGTATATAGTAACAATAACACTATACAATGATCAACTATGATAAGATTAGCTCTTCTCAACAATACAATGAGTTGAGACAGGTCTAAGAGACTGGTGATGAGAAATGTTGGCCATTTCCAAAGAAAGAACTATGGAATCTAAATGCAAATCAAAGCATATGATTTTTACTTTTATTTTCTTTTGTTTCTCATAGTTTTCTCCCTTTTGTTCTGATTCTTCTTTTACAAAGTGATTGATATGGAAAGATGTATACACATATAACTTATGTCAGATTGTTTATAGTTTTGAGAAAGGAGAATGGGACGAGAAAGAGAAAATTTTGAAACTCAAATTTTACAAAAATAATTGTTGACAACTATTTTCACAAGTAATGGGGTGAAAATATTGTAAAAAGAAACACAAAACAACATAACAAAACAAAATAAACAAAAACAGTCATCCCAGATTGATGGACACAATTCTATTCAAACATAAGCCAGTATTTTCATGTAGTCACAATAATTCCTAGAATTAATGTAAAAATGAATGTTGCATAATATATCATCAATGCATTTATTTAACCAAAATCCCTTCAAGAAAATGTATGTCTTTAAGTTAGCTCTAAACTAGTAAAATACTTTCACCTTGCAATAGAAGTTATCTTTAGTACATTAACTTTACCTGTTGGTCCAAGGTATCAATTGAGACATAGGAAGGCAGAAAAGAAAAATACCTCTAAGTGATTTTTGCAGTGATAGCTGCTTCAATAATAAGTTTTTTTGTTTTTGTTTTGCTAAGGCAATTGGGGTTAAGTGACTTGGCCAGGGTCACACAGCTGAGTGTTAAGTGTCTGAGATCAGATTTGAACTCAGGTCCTCTTGACTTTAGGGCTGATTCTCTATCCACTGTGCCACCTAGATGACCCAATAATAGGTTTTTTTTAAATTGCTCCTTTTTCTCAGAAGTATATTCTGCTATACTGAATACATAGTATATATCAGAAGAAGTTTCTTAATATTTTATTTTTTAACATTCTTTATAAAGATTTTTTTACTCTTCATTTTAAGAACAGTGTAATGAGTACAGTGAAGGGGTAAGGAAAGAAGGGCATAAACAGAGATATTTATTAAGCTTCTATTATGGGCCAGACATTGTGCTAAGCTTTTAAAAATATATCATTTCATTCTCACAATAATCCTTGGAGGTAGGTGTTATTACTAATTCTCATTTTACAATTTAGAAAATTGAGGCAGACAGAAGTTAAGCAATTTGCCTGCATCACACAACTAAAAAGCATCTGTGGTTTTTAAAGTAAAGTTTCCTGAACTCCAAGTAGGTATAACACTCTATTTTTATACCTTCTAGTTTTCAGTAAATGAGGTTATGAGAATGTTGAGAAGCTATAAGGAAAGAAGAGCTTCTCAAAAGCAAAAGCTAAACACATTGTTTATAGCTTCAGAACAGTACATTTATATAGAATGGCATCCCTTCTCTCATTCAATAATATGTAATATTCAATTGATCTATAATTAAATTAATGTACATAGTCTCCTTCTTGAGGATAAATTGCCAAATCATTCATATCTTATTGAGCCCTGCCTGTGTATTTAATCATGTATTTTCCAAGGTCCTCCTCAGAAGATCTATATAATGTGCTAGTGATCCTATTCTAAGAACTGGTATAGTGCTCAAGCTGCCTAAGGATAATAACAGCAACTGACATTTATGAAATGTTCAAAGTTTTGAAAAAATACACATATAGGTGCATCTTAAGATCCATGTGAGGTAACTATTATTAGTCAGTCACAGCAGCTAATCCTTATTAAGAATTTATCATTTGCCAGGCACTGTGTTCAGTGCCAGAGACACAATAGAGCAACAAAAGCAGTTCCTACTTGCAACATGTGAAGTAACTATGTCAATTGACCTAGACCAAACTATGATAATTCATAAATGTTCACTTGTTTTCCCTTCTGAGACAGAAAGCTTGATTTCCTTTATTGCAGAAGAAGGTCTCTGCAAACACTAATACAGGCAAGAACTGATAGGAACTTAACCTGGTATCTGTTAACTTGTGTCATCAGACATTTATAAGTTTAGAAAAATGTTAATTCTTGGGGATTTGTGAACAATACCATGTGATTTCCCTGCCTTCATTTGATATTTTTCCACAATTCTATATTAAAACAATTTTTAAACATTTGTTCTTTTTAAAGTTTTCATTTTCAAGACTAGGAAGAAAGAAAGAAAGATTTGGATTTTCTTGACATATTATATTACTGAAAATAGCTAATTCATTTGTAATTCTTCATCATATAATATTGCTTTTACTATGTACAATGTCCTCCTGGTTTTGCTCACCTTACTTTGTATTATTAATATGTCTTCTTAGCTTTTTTTTCTGAAATCATGCTGCTTATTACTTTTTATAAAATAATAATATTCCATCACAATCCTATGCCATAGCTTGTTCAGCCATTTCCTAAGTTATGAACAGCCCCTCAATTTCCAATTTTTAGTCATCACAAAATGAGAAGCTATATATATTTTTGCATAAATAAGTCCTCCCATTTTTTAAAACTCTCTTTGGGATACAGACCTGCAGTTGTCTTATTAGATCAAAGGATAGCTACAGTTTGCTAGCCTCTGGCATGACTAAAAATTGGAAATTGTTCTCCAAAATGGTTAATCAGTTCAGAACTTCACCAACAATGAATTATTTTCCTGGTTTTCCCATATCCTTTCTAACATTTATCATTTTCATTTTTTATCATATAAACACTGATAAAAGTGAGATGGTACCTCAGAATTGTTCTAATTTCCATTTCTCTATTAAATAGTGATTTAGAGCTATAGACTGTGACTATATATATATATATATATAGTGACTATAGATAGCTTTTATTTCTTTATCTGAAAACTGCCTGTTCATATCTTTTGACAACTTATTCATTGAGGAATGACTTGTATTCTTGTGAATTTGTCTCAATTCTCTATATATTTGAGAAGAACTTTATCAGAGGGATTTTCTACAAGGCACTCCAGTTTTCTGCTTTCCTTCTAATTTTGTTTGCATTTGGGTATTTTTGCACAATTTTCTTAATTTTATAAAACTGACATCATCTACTTGACATTTCATAAATGGAGAGAGTGATATGCTTTGACTTGTAGTTTTGAAAAATTGATTTGACAACAGAGTGGAGAATAGATTAGAGAAGAGACTTGAGGCAAAGTGATCAACCAATGGACAATCTCAGTAGTACAGGTATAAAAGTAATGAAGTCCTGCATCAGGGTAGTTACAATGTGAGAGGAGAGAAAGTAAAATATATATGAGGAATATTGTAAAGGTACAAATGGCAGGACCAGACAATTGACTGTTTGTGGATGAAAGTGAATAAAGAATTAAGAATAAAGATTTAGATAACAGGGAAGATGATCATACATACTCTCAGTAACTACAACAACAACAACAACAACAACCCAAAAACAGTAGAAAGAGGGAAGGTTTTTGTTAGAAAGATAATGAGTTCAATTTTGGGCATGTTGAATTTAAGATGTTGATAGGAAATTCAGTATAATGTGTCTAAAAGACAGTTGGAGATTTGAGACAAGAGATCAGAAGGGTTGGGCTAGACAAATAAATCTGAGACTCATCTTCATATAGAAAATAATTGGAACTATGGGAGCTGATGAGATCACCAAGGGAAATTGTATATGGAGAAAAGAAGGCCCATTACAATACCTTGTTGGAACATCTATGTGTATTGGATTTGCCCAGTAGGAAGGTTCTTCAAAGGAAATTAATTGAGTGGTTAGATTAGAAGGGGAACCAGGAGAGAACAGAGTCATGGAAAACTAGAGTGTTAAAAAGAAAAAGATGATCAATAATATCAAGGGTTTTAGAAAGTAAAAGAGGGTGAGAGTTGAGAAAAGACCATTAGATTCTGAAAATCAGAGATTATTAGTAACTTTCAATCACAATTTATGAAAGTGCTTTGAGCATTACATAAAGGCAGATGACATTATGCAAGAAATAGCATATAATAGGTATAAGAATGAAGCATATATTTGGACATATGTTTAAAACCGAAAACAAGTAACTATTTTACCATAAAATTGACAGGAAACCCTTGAATAAAATTACTAACTACATGAAAGTTTTTACACTAATATAATTAATGTACCCATTATAAGAAGGGAAACAGGTCAGTGTGGGAAAGAAATAACCTTGGTATTCAATTTCTCTGATAAGGAGTGTTATCCAAAAAATTAACATATATACATGTGTGTCTTTATATGTATTCATATGTGCCTATGTGCATATAGTTGTCTGCATGTAGATATAGATATAGATATATATGTATGTATATTGCCATAGCCAGAAGCAGTTTTCTCCAAGTTCTCCTTTTCACCAAAATTTTGTGATTCTTAAGTTATAGAGATCAATATTCTAAATGCATTCTCTAACCTTTTGAACATATCTGACTCATTAACTTATAAGTATGATCTGTAAATAAAGTGGCGATTGTTGGTCACAGATTCGGAAGTTACAAAAGTCATTGTCTTCTACTATCTACATACTCAAGCTCAGAGATAGAAGACTTTATCCATTGCCTTAGCTTCATTACTAAGTGACAACAGCCTCTTAGATCATTTTTCTCTCCCTACCATTGTATAAAAATAATACCACCTATTCCTCTACACCTCAGAGAAATTTTGTGAAGATTTTAAAAAAAGATGAAATCTGATAATTAATACAGAAGCATTTTGAAAACAAAGTTGCTACATAAATATTGTACAAGTTTGTAATATTTTGATGATTAATTCATCCCATCAACTTAATTATACAGGGTTAATCTATTTTGAAGCATCTTTTTTTTAAAGTTTCATGAAATTGCATTTTTGATTACTCTCTTTATTCTAAATAATACTTGCAGAAAACATTTCTGAAACATATAATAATTTCACACATTAAAAAAAAGAAAGCTTAGAACAGTTAAAGACCTAAGAATGTTGTAGGGTAGTTGTAGGAATTCCTGGCACTTTTATCAAAAAATCAACAGGGCCAAATGTAGAAGAAACTGATACACAGACAGTAAATTTCATTTCTGGAAGTACCTCATTTGAAAAATAATTCCTGCACAAATGTACTTTTTTTTAGGGTTTATAAAACATGTTATTTGAAATATAATGGTTGTTCAAGCCTGATAAAATGAGAATATATTTGTATATTTGGATTCTGTAGGGCAGGATCTGATGGTAAAGAAGAAAAATCATTTTGCAATTGTGAGTATAGATAAAACCTGTAAGTAGGAATCAGTTTCTGCTGATTGAGAGAATGATACTGAGGCCATAGATATCACCAAGATAAAAGTCACTCAGTGCCTATCAGAAAAAGAAAAAAAAATACTTGTGATCATTTTTTCCCTCCTGAAGTAATATATTTATATATCCTATATGAATTCTAAAAAGGGCTGCTGTTCATAAACTCCAATCTCTACAAATCGTCAGTACTCTATCAGTCTATTGAGCCTGATAAATTTACTTTTCTTATCTAGACCTTTTAGTTATCTAAATCATTGTCCCATGTCACTATTCACCTATATTCTTAGATTAATCCCACTATCCATTTACCTCTTCTAACACTGTTTAACAGAGCAGGAGAAAGTCAGACAACTGAGCAACTGAGTACTCTGCAAATTATTCTTTCTAATCTCAGCTGGGCAATTCTATCTTTTTTTTTTTTTTTAACTCTTTCAAATAACTCGAATACTATGTTCATAACCTATTCCAGGCTTCCTCTTCTGGACTCAAGCCTCTTGTATTCCTTATTCTCTTCACTTATTCATAGTGAATAGTCTCCAACTTTTTCCTTTCTCTTTATATTTCAATTTATCTCTTCATAGTATTTCAGTATCTTACCCAAATGCCTAGAAAAAAAGGTATCTACTTGTTGGATTTCATTTCCTTTCTCATATTCCCCTCAATGTTTTGTAACGTGACTTATGACATCACTCAACAGAAAGAGTTCTCAATAAATTAATTTGTACTTTCTTAATTGAAAAGTCTGATAACCTTTTTTTTCAATCCTCTTTCTTCTTCATCTCTTTATTATATTTTACCCTGTTGAACGCCAAGACATTATTGTCTCTTAGTTCTTTACTTCTTTATCTGACCATTCTTTTTTATACTTATTTTTTATTAAAGTTTTTATTGACAAAATATATGAATGGGTAATTTTTCAACACTGACCCTTGTAAAACCTTGTATTTCAAAATTTCCCTTCCTTCTTACCCCCTCCCCTAGATGGCAGGTAATCCAATATATGTTAAATATTTAAAGATATATGTTAAATCCAATCTATGTATACATATTTATACAATTATCTTGCTGCACAAGAAAAATTGGATCAAGAAGAGGAAAAAAAAACTGAGAAAGAAAACAAAATGCAGGCAAACAACAACAGAAAGAGTTAAAATGCTATCCCACAATCCTCTCTCTGGGTGTAGATGGCTCTCTTCATCACAAGATCATTGAAACTGGCTTCAATCATCTTATTGTTGGAAAGAGTCATGTCTATCAGAATTGAGCATCATATAATCTTGTTGTTGCCATGTACAATGATCTCCTGGTTCTGCTCATTTCACTTAGTATCATTCATGTAAGTCTCTGCAGGCCTCTCTATAATCATTACAAAAAGGGTGCCACAAGCATTTTTGCACATGTGGGTCCCTTTTCCTCCTTTAAGATCTCTTTGAAATACAAGCCCAGTAGAAACACTGCTGGACCAAAGGACAAAAGTTTGATAACTTTTTAGCATAGTTCCAAATTGCTCTCCAGAATGGTTGGATCCATTCACAAAAACACCAACAATGTATTAGTGTCCCAGTTTTCTCACATCTTTTCTAATTTTCATCATTATCTTTTCCTATAGTATCTGACCATTCTTTATCTCCTTAAAGGGTGCATTATTAATACTGGCAAACATTTAAGATATTCTATGAAGAGATGGTTTTTGGGAATTTAGAAAGTGAATGATTAGAAAGTGAAATAATTATTACTAAAATACATTTTAGCATCTTTATGCATCTTTAATTTTGTTATGAGCCAGAACTTGAAACAAGGTGTTAAGTCACTAGAATTGATAGAAACAATGCTTACGTTTATACTTTTGAGAGTTCATACATTAGCTCACACGTTAGAGTTCACAAGTTTGAGAGATTCACAAGTCAGAAACCCACAATCCCACTTTCTCAGAGGAGGAGTCAACCTTTGGGTTCACATCTTTAAGATATCATATATAAGGAGCTCCTGGAGTCAGAAGTAAGAGACTTGAAGAGAAGTGAGAAGTCAATTGAGGAGATTGACAAGCTAGAGACTGCAGTCAGGCAGAACTGGAGATTCAGAGGGAGCTGGAGATGACAAAAGACAAGCTACAAGAATTCTTGGAACCAAGGAAGAAGATAGGCCTCTAAGAAAACTAACTGGGCTATTTTGGAAGAGACAATAAAAGACAGTACTTTAATCCCTGACTGCATTTGAGGTGATTATAACTCTGAACTGAAACTAAGGATGCCTCCAGAAGCCCCCCCAAGAAACCTGCTCCTAGAAAACCATCATATTTTAGAGAAAAGAAGAACACTACATAATTTCTAATCATAGAAGCCTAAAATAATTTTTCATATATCCAATAAATGCTAATCAGAATAGAAACTAAGGTAAATGAGGATAATTTTTAGAATTGGATGTAGTTTAGCATTGACAATGGAAGTTGTAGAGGAGTCATGCAATTATTGACTTGCATTATTTGAAAGTATAGGATCATAGATTTATAGCTGAAAGGGACCTATAAAATAATTGAGTTTAAAGCTCTCATTTTAAAGAAAGAGAAATGGAGGCTAATAAAGGTTAAACCACATGCCAAAGTCACATTGTTGATAAATAACCCAATGCTATAGGTACAAAATATGTCAGAAAAACTTGTTCTCCTTCAAATTAGAGAGAAAATTAGGAGAAAGAATAATAATTTCTGGGGTATAGAATTCAATATAATATGGGGGAGGGGGGGCATGCCCCAACATAAAACTATACAAAGTAGAAAGTATTCCACTGGAGATCTTCTGACAGGGACCAGATAAACACTTCCCAAAGATGTAATGGAGGGGATTTCTATTCAGATATAGGTTATATTATACATCCTATGATTGTCATTCTTTGATTTTCATTACATAAATTTGAAATCTCTAAAGCAAGATAGAAGTTATTTTTTCATATTCTTTCAAAAAGTCTCTCTCAGATGGTTCATGAGGATTTTCAATCTCAATCACCATTCTGTTTAGTCTGTAGTAAAATACAGTCAGCAGTCAATTATTAAGAGACTGTTTCCCAAAAAGATTTGCTTCTTCATTTCCTCCACCTGTAGCATCTTTCATGGATATTTCACTGATCATTATTATCTTCACCAGAGGGTAAAAAGAAGAAAAGATCAGAGACTGAGATCCAGCAATCTATTATAGGAGAGGTTGTCCAATTCAGATTAAATAGTAAATTGAGGGAACACTGAAGTATGTTTGTAATCATCGAGTAGTGCATCTCACCACAATTAAATTCAATTGTAATTAATTAATTAAATCCTTATAGTCATTCCAAAACCTGAACCTAAAACTACTAAGTGTTTTCTATGCTTCAGGATATATCTGTCCAAAATAGAGAGGTAAATCTCCAACTACAAGTCATGGAGAGGAGAAAATTCTACACCATAGTAATAAGAATTAGGTGGAATCTTTGAAGCTACTTAGTATATACATTCACTAAATAGATGGGGAACTGAGATCCAGAAAGTATAAGTGATTTGTTGAATGGCGCATTGATAGTGCCAGTTTGGATTCATACCCAAGCCTCCTCAAGTCAAGTCAATAAGGATTTAGTAAACACCTACAATGTTCTAGGCATTTGACTAAGTTCCAAAGGATACAAAGGAAATCAGAAAGTAATTCTTGCTTTCAAAAGCTCACAGTCTAATGGGAGAATTAATATGCAAAAAACTATATAAAAACAGTAAATGTGCAGGCTTAATAAGAGAAAATTGACAGAGAAAAGACACAAGCATTAAAGGGTATTAGGAGATACAATGTAAAAATTTCCTGTAAAAAGTAGGATTTTGTCTGAAACTTGAAGAAAGCCAAAGAAACCAGTAAATGGAGATAAAATGAGAGTTTCAGGAAAGAGGGACAGCCAATAAAAATGCTTGGAGTCAGGATTCTGGCTCCCACTTTCCCTATGTACCACACAAATTCCTTCAAGTGAGACAGGTGACCTTACACAATCATCTCTCATTTAAATCCAATTTACTTGCATGTCATGGCATCGACAGCTTGATATCTTGATGCTCTTCAAAAATGAAGGACAAATAAAAATCTCTGTTTCTCCAGAAAGAATATAAGTTTCTTGAGGGCAGGGATTCTTTTGTATCCAATGGATATCATGGTGCTTCACATAGATTAGACTGTTGCTAAATGTTTGTGGATTCATTAATTTATTGAAATATATATATATATATATATATATATATATATATATATATAGAGAGAGAGAGAGAGAGAGAGAGAGAGAGAGAGACATATATTCAAATTGGATGACAAAAATTACATATTTTATTTTCCATTTATGGTAGAAAGCATATTGAGGAAGAAAAACAGAACAAGAATTGAATGAGTCTACATTTAATATTTTAAGAGTAGATGATTTAATGAGAAGTTCCCAGTGATTCAGGTCCACATTATACCTCCAAACTGAATATCTCAAAGGTCAATGCAGAGTGGCAAAGGTAATGCCAGCAAAGAGCAAAAGCAGACATTCTGCAATGCTATAGCATAAGTTCAGGATGTTCGATTATCACAAGCAGAAAATATTCTCTTTTTCATCTTTTTTTTAATCTAACAGCTACGATTTCATAGCATCATAACTCAATTTATAAGGATTATATTAAGGTTTATCATTCTTGAAGCAGCATTTATTTTGTATTCTATAATGTTGCAAAGCACTCACAAAAAATTGGAATATCCAAGCACTTTTCTCTTTAAATAAATATCTAAATCTTTTTTCTTTCTGCAAAGGAAAAAAAAAGACAAAGTAAAAGAAGGCCAAGAAATGTGCACTTTTAACAAGCTTACTCTCATTGTGTGTGCATGCAGCTGTGAAATAAGAGCCCATTTTGAGAGTTTATTTTGGTTCCAAAACTTTCACGCCTCCAAAGGGTTATTCAAAATAGCTGTGAAAAATTATTTTTGCAGTTATGAAAAGAAAAATAATGACATCACTCTGCCTAAATTCATTGCTTCTAAATTTATAGGAATTTGATAAAGTATTTACTATCTTTAAAATCTTATGTTATCATAATAATATGTAACAGTTTTTGATGGGGGAAATTTGGGGACTGAAACTTTTAATCAGCAGATTACAAATTCGCCCTCAAATAACAATGTAAATATTTGGATCAGTAAAACATGTCTGATTATCTTAATGGAGTTAAGAGAAAATTTTGAAAAAATACTCATTAACTATCATTTGTTTTCAGTTATTTACTTTATTAACCTGAATCTGGCATCTTTATTCAGAACATTATTCTGAATGAAATCAATAGGAATTTTGCTTGCATGTGAAGTATGAAATACATTCTCTGGATTATAGAGGTATTGATGGGACTAAAAAAAATAGGGAAGAACTTGTACATCATAGAATCCATAGACAAAAAAATAAGACAAATTTACCTTAAAGAAAACACATTGAAATAATTTTAGGGAAATGATTTTTAAGCCATTTACAAAATATTACCATTCCAGCTCCAATTAGCCTCATTTTGTTATTCAGTAAGGCCTATTCTCATTTGTGGAAAGAAGAGAGAATGGATTTTGAAGTATAAAATTTTATCAGTTCAGTCAATAAGCTATTTATTAAGTCATTTATAAATAAACATTTATTAAGTATCTACTATTTGTTAGGGACTATGCTAACTGCATAGTTACAAAGCAGAGAAAAAAATACTTTCCCAAGAAGGACATAGTATTATAGGTCCAGGCAGTAAATCAGGTTTATTGTCAAGTGACTAAGCATTTATTAAATGCTTTCTATGTGATAGACACAAGCTATCATAATACAAATAAAAGCAGAAACAAAGCTGGTTTCTACAGTAAGAGAGCTTACATTCTAGGGTGGAAAAGAAAGCATACATGAAAGAAAATTTAAGTGGGGGAATCCTACATAGTGAGGGTACCCAGTATGGTAACTTGGATCATGATGTGACTCAATTTATGTTATTTCTGGGCTTACATACCTAGAAATTTACTTCAAACCACTAAAAAATAATGATTCTCATTATAATCTGGTCCTGATGAGGTTCTATTTCTTTCATATGGGTTCATATTTATATTGTCATTCCATTTAATGGAAAATGTAATGAAAAAATTATTAATACTAATTGTGATAGGAATATACTATCCTAACCTTCTCCCAATACTCCTTTGCAGATTAGGTGATTTTTTTTTTCTTAGAAATTACTGAAACATTACTGGATACTTGATAGGTTTAGAAGATCTAAATGCTCAGACTGTTAATGTCACTTTCTCATTTTAATGCAACAGCCAAAAAAACCTGGAAGTGCTCTAAGATATCTTGCTGATTAATGCAATAGGAGCTTCCTTCTGAGCCAATTAAAAACTATCCAAGACCTATCCTTTTGTTTTAAAGGTTTATCCCTTTTGAATATCCTTCTCCAACTCTGAATAAGTAAATCTTTTGTTAATTGATTGGCCTAACAGTATCTTGATTTGTTCTAATTGAGAAAATAAAAATTTCTGGCCTAAATCTGATTTTATTCCTTACAATGTCTTGTTCAAGAAGATTAACATAAACATCATCATTAAAGACATCCAGAATGAATGATCAGAAAGCAGACCAGTCATATATGAATATATATTTATATAATAAATGTAAACAGACAGAGACAGAAAGAATGATAGTTTAAGAAGGTAGATATACAGATTAACTGCTAATTGATACAAGATTCAAAAAGGAAAAGGAAAAAAAAACTACAAGAAGATTACCTAGTACAATGGGTGGATAATCCTGGAAGAAATTAGAAAAAAAAAGACAGATGAGAATTCTATAGCATGTGAAGAAATTTTAAAAAATACAATATGAAATGGGAGAGGGAATTTCAAACCTGAGCAGCTTATAGATAAATGGAAGTATATGATTAAATAGGTATGTCTGCTTTTCATATCTAAAGTCCCACTGATTATAATTCCCCCTAATTTAGAGTCCAACTGACTATTGATGTTGATGAGGTTTGTATCCCCTTGATTCCTGGTGACTAGGTTAGTGGCAATGAGACAGTTGTTAAAAATGCCCTTTTTGGTCAACCACAGGTTTAAAGTGAAAGACTTCACTTATTCCTAAATTATCAATTGCAAAATGAAAGTTTTGGATAGAAACCAGTTTGCTAAGAGACTCACTTCTATAGTGGCAGAGTCCTATTAGGGAAATGGAATTTTCTGCTGAGAAGGGAATGCCTCTTCAGCGGGCAAAGGATCCTAGCAAATTTCTTGGGCCTTTTGCAAAGAGTGAACCCAGAAACTGCCTTTTTTAATGAGTCTTGGGGCTTCAGAAAGCCAAGGTCCCAGCCTTAGATGCTTATCAGTTTTCAGCCCAGATCTCCTATTGGAATTAACAACACTTCAAAGGGATGCTTTTTGACCAGGATTTCTAATTGAATACAGGATGCTCTGGTATCCTGGAAAGATAACTTGTCTGGGGGGATATGTCTTCCTCAAGAGGGTCTGAGACTCTGCAAGGGATCACAGATCAAAAGGAAATACAGTTTCTTAATGGGAACAGTTCCCCTCCCCATTCAATGTGATCTATGATTTGGGGTTTGTCACCAAATGATGACAAGTACCAAAAGTTGGGGTTTGGTCATGTAAAGAATTCACAATGGCCATTCTCTATACCAAAAGCTAGATTTATTTAGAGGAATGGGTTAATGAAAAATGAAGGGTTTCAATAGTCACCAGGAATGTTAAATGGGAAATAGAGTTGAGAGAACATATGAAAGACAAGTTCCTCAGTAGAACTCACAATTACCCAGTAGAAATAGAGTACCCCATGAGGTGGGGGCATGCTTTTAGCTGTCAGGCTAAATCCTGAAATGATTTAGCACCCTAAAAGAGTTAATTAGCTGTAAGGAGGAGAAGGGAGTTGAGAAGCAGAGTGGAGTTAGGGGAGATACCATGTGGCATGAGTGTGGAGGGGTAAGGAGAAAGATACCACTAGGCAGAGTGCCTTGGCAGACTGATCCAAAGGAAAGTAGTAGCAAAATCGTGTAGCTGTTTTTTTAGGAAAATTTAGCCTCAGGGGACATGACAGGTATTCCTGACTGTACATGGCAGTGAAACTGCTTCTGGAGACCTCTACAGAGGGTGAATCTCAGGAGTTTGGCATATCTTGGATTTCAGACTGGACCACTTCTCCAAAGGGTGGGACCATGGAGCTAAACTGATCTCTCTCAGAACCTTCAGTGTGCTTGCCTCAGGGATCAATTTTTTAGTTTTTCTTGGTCCAAAATGATATTCAGGGTCTCATCACTTTCACCCCAATTTCAGGTTAAGTCTGAAAAAAAATTACCTCAATGACATACCAAAAACAAATAGTCAAGCATTTATTGAACTTTTAGATCCTCATTCCTCAAAATCCCAGGATGGATTGGAAACTCCAATCCCTGCACCCAGAATGGGGAAAATAAGGGGGGGAAATTAAAAGACCAAATATCCAGATATATTTCTTGTGAGTCATCAAGCCTCAGAGATATAAGATGAGCAAAGAAGAAGGATATCCCAAAGACCCTCCTCTCTTACCATAATACTGTGAGCGAAGGACTTATCTCCACATTTTGACATGATTGCTGGAAAACCATATATATATTACGTAAAATCAGGACCTCCAAACAGGTCTTTTCTGACCTTTAAAAAGCTTTCGTTGTACTTGAGAAAAAAACAAGGCTGGGAGTGGTAATGATAGTGGTCTGTATATGTGTATGCATGTGTATGTATGTGGAAGGGTATATCATACTTATAAAGGTAACTTAATATACAGTTTTCTGGAAGAAATAAAAAGCAATTTCAAGAAGGCAAGACAGGTAATAACTGGTGGAATCAAAAAAAAACTTACCTTAGGTAGAAAATGGCATCTAAGTTTTCCAAGAAAATTAAGATTCTTCATTGCAGAAGTGAATCAGTGACTCAATTCATTAATCTAGACACTGTGGATACAAAAGATGACAAGACTTTTCCTGCCCTCAAGAAATTTGCAATCTAACTGAGAGACCTGTAAATCCATATGTACAAACAAGCTATTTATTTATAAGATAAATAGGACATATTTAAGGGAGGAAAAGCACTAGAATTGAATTGAATGCAGAAAGACTTCCTAGAGAAGATTTTAATTAGGACTTAAAGGAAGCCAGTAGAAACAGATGAGTCAGCTGAGTGTTCCAGGAAAAAGGTATAGCCAGAGAAAATGCCTGATGGAAATGGAGGTTTTTGTATGTTTGTGGGATATTTTTGTTTGTTTATTTGAGGGACATCAAATAACTATAATTATTGAATCAAAGTGTACATGTTGGGAAGTAGGATGTAAGAAAACCAGAAAATTATGAAAGCAATGTTATAAATGCCAAACTGCATCTAGATGATGATGATATGAAAGCTATGTTATAAACATCAAACTGAGGGTTTTGTATTGCTCCTGACACTTTTTGAAAGGAACTGTATTTCATTGGGTGTGGAAGTGATTTGTGCTTTATGAAAATCACTTTGTGTGGAGCCAAGATGGCAGAGAACAGACATGATTCTCTGTGACTTCCTCTGACCAACAGTAAATTGAGCCTCTAAACTGGTTTTTGAAGTGACAGAATTCACAAGTATCTGGAGTACAACACATTTCTACAAGAGATACCTTGGAAGAACTTTAGAAATTTCAAAAGGGCAGGGGGACATTCTGTGAGTCCAGATCATAGCACAGGTTGCCCAGGGAAAGGAGATGAGGTGGGGAATCAGTATTGTGTGTCCCACATTAGGGAATTTTCTGCAAGCCTCTTAGGCTATTCTGTCCTGGTTGCAAGCAAGTAGTTTGGCAGATTTGCTATAAAAGGCAAATTGTAAACCACTGAGCCCAGAAGAAGGGTACCTGGCTGTGATTACCCAGCACTAGAAGTCAATCAGCAGAACTTCCCCAGGACAAAGTAAAATAGCTATCACTTATTTGTGTTAAGAGCAGACCACAACTCTTTAAAAAATGATGAACAAAAAATAAAAAGAACTATCAGCATAGACAGCTTTTATGGAGAGAAAGAAGAATAGATCTGAAATCCTGAGGTTCCTAAAGGCACATCTATTCTTGATGAAGCCCCAAAGCTCGGAGATATGAGTTGGTCCCCATTTCACAAGCCTTTCTTGGAAGATTTTAAAAAAATCTTAAAGAGAGATTTGGGAGAAAAATGGGGAAAGGAAATGAGATTTTTGCAAGTGACTATGGAATAGGAAAAACAGAAAATCACTTTGGAGACCAAATGGAGAATAAATTTGGAGTGGCAAGAGATTTGTGGCAAGCAGACCCACCAGCAAACAAGTTACTGCAAAAATACTGATGAAATGATAACCCTTAGCATTATTAAATCCATGGAAGCATATAAGATTGCCAAGTAAACTACTAGTGGGGTGAGGAGGAGAAAGAAAAGGATGCCATATAGAACCCCATAAGACACCCATGATTAGTAGGTATAAACTGATGAGGATCCAGTAAATTGAAAAGGAGAAATTAGATTGTCAAGAGAGGAATCTAGAGAAAACGGTTCTCCAAAAATCTAGTGAGAAGCAAGTATCAAGGAGAAGAGAGAAATATCAGTATTTATTTGTGTATTTGTTTGTTTATTTATTTATTTTTAACATACATTGCTTTATGAATCATGCTGGGAGAGAAAAATCAGAGCAAAAGAGAAAAACCATGGGAGAAATAAAAAAAAACCAGAAAATAGAAGTGAATATAGCATGATTTGATTTATATTCATTCTCCTTTTTCTGGATGCAGATAGTATTTTTGGTCTAAAGTCTACTGGGACTGCTTTAGATCACTGAACCACCGAGAAGAATCAAGTCTTTCATAGTTGATCATCACACATTCCTGCTATTATTGTGTACAATATGTTCCTGGTTCTGCTTGTGTTGCTCAACATCAGTTCATGTAAATCTTTCCAGGCCTTTCTAAAGTCAGCTTATTCATCATTTTTTATAGAATGATAATATTTGATTACCTTCATACACCACAATGCCATTCACCAATTGATGGGCATCTATTTGTTTTCCAATTTTTTGCTACCACAAAAAGCGCTGCTACAAGCATTTTTGCAAATGTGGGTCCTTTTCCCTCCTTTTTGATTGAGGAGAGAAAATTAAAAGTTAAACAGGTAGAGAGTAAGAATTGAGAAAAAAAAATTGGATTTCATAGCTAAGAGATAATTGGTAAATTTTAGAAAGAGTAGTTTTTGGGAAATGATAAGGGTAGAAGTTGAATTATAAGTATCAAGAAGAGAATGAAAGGAGAGAAAGTACAGGCACCTTTTGTAAATAGCTTTTTCAAGGAGTTTAGCTACAAAGGACAAAAAAGATAGAGAACAGTTATCAGAAAGAAAAGGATCAAATAATGGATTTTTCAAGATGGGTGAGACATGGGCATATTTATAGACAATAAAAAGTGAACCAATACACAGGAAGAAATTGAAAATTAGTGAAAAAGGGGGAATGACAGAGGAGACAATCTGTTGAAGGAGACAGGATGGAAAGAGATCACTTCAATAGGTAGAAATGTTAGCATTGGGAAGGAGTAAAATCACTTTATCATGTGAGGCAAGGGTGAAGAAGGACATAATTTTAGAAGTCATATGAGTGATGTGAAATGAGGAAGAGGGGAAAATACAGAGTTCATAGAAAATGGACTAATTTTTTTTTCATAAAATATGAGACAAGTATCTCAAATGAATGAGTGAAAAGAAGTTTGAGGAGGAATGAAAAGTATTGGTAGTACAATGAAGGGACTGCATTCCAATCATGCTGGGGATGACAAGACACTGAATCTATGATAATGTTCTGTATAAGGTATAATGAGTAGCATGATTGAACTGGAAGAGATAGTAACATGAGGGCCAAGTTTATAAAATACGTTGAGGAAGGCAGGTTCAGGAGACAGATTAAGGAGTGATTAAATGATATGTATCTTATATGCTTATTCTAGAAATAATGGCATACTCTGGATTTAGTGACTTGCCTTGGAAAAGAGAGACCAATTAATAATGTAAATATAGTTCAACCTGAAAAGAAAGATTGTCCCAGGTAGAATGTGTCTGATGTTTTCATGCTAGATATAGGGAATCCCATATATACAAGGTAGAAAATGGGATACCATGTGTAGACAAAAATAGCAGGTCAGTCTCATTGGAATGGAGATTATATAAGAAAGAATAAGCACTAAATAAAGAAAGGTGAACTAAATGATCTCAGATTTCTATTTTCTTTAATATACTTGTTATATATTACATAGAATAACAAAAATGCAAATCCAGATGTTTTGAATCCAAATCCAATGTTCCTTCCACTATGCCATAAAAATCTGTAGTAATTTGAAGATAATAGAAATACTGACTGGCTAATGTTGTGGTATTACTCCTAAAAGCTAAATAATGATGTCAATGCATATTTAGGTACTTTGGTGATTATGCCAAATGGTACTTTGATATTTTAAGGATCTCTCTATTCATTTATTATAAACATTTTTTTTTTTTTTGCTGTCTGAGTCATTTCTAGACTTCATTAATGAGGTGTTAAAATTAAATTTGCTCTTCACAAATACATCATTTCTATTTAAGAAAAAAAAATTGTATTTAAAGAAAAGCTATGAAGAAAATGTAACCTTAGTTCACTAAAAATGTATTTTAAATATCTCTGTTGGATAATATAAGCTCATGATAAAACATAATTACTTTGCTTTAATGAATATGAGAACCCCCATGTCATAAATATATAAAGATATAATCATATTTCATATGGCTAACCTATTTTACATCTTTATATGTAGTTTCACAAATGAATATGAATATGAAAATTAATATTATACTTTTTCTTGGATGTATAATCTTCATATTATGACACTATAAGTAAAAAATACACCATCATATTTCTTCAGAAAATAATTGTTATTTCCCCCCCAGAAGTAGTGATATTTTCAGACAATAATTGACTTTCTTTGGATGCCATATATAATTTCTTAGATTTACATGACAAATTGAATTCCAAATATAATTAAAATTTAAGAGTTTAATAAAATTAGTGTGATTGGGAAAATATAACATTTTGAATGGTGTTTAATTTCATGTCACATGCAAGCATAATTCTTCCCAGAGAAAAGAGATAGTATCATTTCTCTTCCTTCCTGTCTTGGCTTTTTGCATTGGGTCAATATAATATGTCATACCAGTTTCTCTGATATCATTATTGCTTAATCACTGAACATGAAAATCATTATTAAGCTAATTGACCATTCATTATCACTTCAGTACAGATAATCATTTCCCTTATTGCTTTTTCGTGGCCTTCTTATATGAATGAATTCTCGTTTTTAAAATAAATGCCACTTTCTGTCCCATTAGAAAACTTTCTTCCCTGTTGCCATACTTATAGAAAGCAATGTGGAAAGTGATATTTGATTTACTACTTAGAAAATAAAAAGTCCAGATTGTTTGAGAAGTTGAAGTACCAAGCATAATCACAAAATCTCAGAAATAATTTAGTCCAACCATTCCCTGAAATATGCCTCCTCTTCTAATGAATTCCCAATAAATTTTCTTGTATCCAGGTCACTGACAGCTCCAATGACAAGGTTCCCACAATCTCATGTTTTGGTCAGCCCCTTCTGGGTTTTAATACCTCAAATTGCTTTGTGTTGAGGCCAAATCTATCTCTTCTGATTAACTGGTGTTTCCTTCTGGAGGCATCCCTCAAGATTAGTCATGATTAAAAGACAGACAGCATATACATCTAGAATCCTACTTTTCTTCTCTACATGAAACATTCTTCATTCAACTATTGCTCCTAAAACATTAATTTTTCCTTTAGTTTATTTTATTATCCCATTTACCTTCCTTTAGACATATTTCACTCATCACTGTTCATCTTATTTAAATTGAACTAAATATCATATTTTGTATTCTTCATTAGAGTTGATCCTAACTGCAAAGGACTGCCTTGGTCTGTAGTGAGTTCTTTCTAAATAGACATCTTCAAGTAAAGAGTAGATAATCATTTTTATGCATATTGAAATAGTAATTCATGATGAGGTATAAATGGGATAAAATTGTTTCATGTGCTCCTTCTAACTCTGAAATTCTTTGAATTTTATGATACTGTTACCATCTTTGGTTTGAATATTATGTCATTAACTTAATTCAACGAACATGAAGCAACTCCTAAGATGAAGTCAATGTTGAAGTCTGATAAACACATCACGTTTTTTATTTGTAATAAATTGGTTAATTTCCTTCCCTACTTCATTCTTAGCCTTCCATTTTTAATATCGTTTCCTATATGTGAACATTTAATTTTTAAATGCATTATTTTTTTTTCATTTCCCTCTGTTAAATTTCTTTTTGTCCCCCCTGAGGCACTTGGGATTAAGTGACTTGCCCAGGGTCATACAGCTAGGCAGTCTTTAATTGTCTGAGGCCAGATTTGAACTCAGGTTACCTCTGTTAAATTTCATTAGTTTGTCCCATTATTGCAAACTTTTGAGAATTTTTTGTATTATAATGGTCATCCAATATTTTAGCAATCCTTCCCAAATTTATATCATTGGTAAGTTTGATAATTATGTCTTCTATATCTTTCTTCATTTAAATGACTGGTAAAAATGTTCATCAAAACCAGGCAAAAGACAGAACCTTGAAGCAATGCCAAGTCCATGGTGACCTATTGATGTTCTTCAGATTCTGTTGTTGGGCTATCTATTTTCATAAGACCATATATATATATATATATATATATATATATATATATATATATATAGGTAACCATACAGTTGCCTAACTATAATGTCATTAAAATCACATTTTTCTATTAGCATGTTAAGTTGTAAAGAATGCTGAAAACAGCATTCTTTCTACACTTGTTTTGTAATAAATGAAGCAGCAGATTTGCAGCGATGTTCATAGAAGTACCTCAATGTATTTATCTGATCTAAAGATCAAAGCAATTCAGTATAGTCTGTCAGTCATGAATGGCTGGTGCCATTCAGATAGACCTGATCCTGCCTTTTATACATCTTGCTGTTTTGTCCACAGGCAAGTTCTTTAACTATTCCAAATTACAGGAATCTCCAAAAGATTAAAAGTTTTTACAAGTTTGGGGTCAATTTTTGTCTACATTGGTGAAAACTTTTTACTATTGTCTATGAGACATAAAAACAGACATTTGAGTTTTAAAAAATCTTAATTATAATCCTACAAGCATTACCTTTCTCAGAATTGTTGTAAGAAAGCACTTTGTAAATTATTTCAGTTGTTATAAAGGGTTCTGTATAATCCCCATAAATAGTGTACAACGTCTGTGCCATTGACTTGATCTATGAGCCTGTAGTAACCCTGTCAAAAAACAGATGAGATTAGTCTGTCATGGCTAAATTTCAATGAACCCATATTACTCTGTTCTCTATGGGAGTCATCTCATAAGTCTCAGAACTTGTAAAATTGCTGTTAATTAAATGGAAGAGTAAAATTGAAATGACTATTTCTCAATGATCTTTCTTCATTGCATAAATGTAGAATTCATTTTTTTTGAAAATTAGATTCATAATTCTAAAGCCTTAAAAAATAAATCTAGTAATTTTATATAATACTCAAATTTAAAAAAAAAAAAAAAAAAAAAAACAACCCACTATCAGGAGGCCACTGTCTTTTGATGTCTAATTTAGAATAACCAGACACTATTTGTTCTAAATAGGTGCCTTCATTTATATCATTGTATAGATGCTTCCAAGTTCTTGGTGACTAGATGTATTTTACTCCTAACTTTCTTCCCTTCTCTTTCATAAATAACACATTCTAGAATAATTATATGAAGAGAACCATCTTTATCAATTGGGAGTTGTTTTTTGGGGCAACTTGAATTAGAAAAAGTGTTTTCTTACTGAAATTTTTATAAATGATGGTCAGTAGAAGTTATGAAAAGAACAATAAAATTTCATATTTGTGATTTAGGTTTTACAAAACACTGTGAAGTAGTCGATATTAATAAATTATTCACAATTTTATTAATGGGGAATATTTGTCCATTATCATACAGCAATGATACATTGGTATTCTTTTGTCTACAAGTTCAGCATCCATAGTTTTTCTAGTTAAAATATTGCTTCTATATGTCAGACATTTGTTGTAATGGGCCAGAACTCTATACTTGAAACAAAGATTCTTACAATGTGCTAACTCAGTGGAATTGATAAGATAATGGTTATCTAGTTTAGCATGGTGATCAATAGTTCTCTAGTTCAGTATGATTGAATTAATCTTACAACAAATAATGGTTCCCTAGTGATATAATGATTGGCTTATACTCAGTATGATGATTGGATTTAAAGCATATAAACTGGGACAAACTCAGCCAGAGACAGACTCAGAGAAGACAGAGGACTGGAGGCTGGAGCACAAGCTCTCTACCTGAGACAGACTTCAAGACAGAGACCATCTTGATGCTCCTCCTGCTCCCCCCACAGAAACCAAGACACATTCTGGAGGTCATTCAGACAGGACTAGGTTTCAGGAGAGAATAAAGGAGAGCCACCAGGAGCCTGATCAAAGATGGAATGTCTCTCTCTCTGTGTCCTTGTTGGCTTCTTATATACTGTTATAATGACATCACTGTAGGTGTGAATCTTGTAGAACTATATTAAGTACCAAGTATATTTACTGAACTAGAGAACTATTAATCACTATGCTAAACTAAATAACCTTGTCTTATCAGTTCCTCTGAGTTAACACCTTGTTGTAAGATTCTCGCCTAAGTATATTTCTCCAGAGTTCTGATCCATTACATTTCTGAATTAAAGAAGATTTTGTGAGTTCTACTGTGATTCTAATTCAAATAATAATGGAAAATTTACTTGTCTGGCAGATGCATTCTGAATTAAAAACTTCCACTTCAATGAATAAACTTTTGGAATATGTTACTTTGCTATAAATTAGGGACTTACTGTATTTTAAAATTGCTTTAATATTAGCACAATAATATGCTATGCATAAATAAAGAGCAAATAACAGAAGTGACAAAAATTAGATACTTTGATATTCTAAAATCTCAACTTAAATTGACTTATTTTTTTTCCAGTTTTCCTATATAAAGGTGAATATAAGTGGAACCATTTTGAATAGAATTTATTTGCTCTTGCTTATTCTTGGTAAAAGCCACTCAGTAGCCAGGTCAACTTGTAATTCTTTCAAGAAGCATTCCCACACTGATTCCAGTTCCCATGGTGATATTTCCATTATACTTCACTACTTGTGCATGCTCTCTGCCATATTCCATTCCATTGCTGGTCTATTTTCTTAAAATACTGTCATCCAACATGATAATTTTCATCTTAGCTTTAGGTTATTTGTGTGTTTTATGATTCTTTAATTTTTCTTTATCCAAATCATTGACAAAAGTGTTAAGTAATATATATATATATATATATATATATATATATATATGTATATATATATATATATATATTACTTAACACTTTTGTGCTATACACACACTATAGTGTGTGACTATATATATATATATATATATATATATATAGTCAAGCACAAATCTCTGGGACATTCTTCTAGAAACCTTCTTCCAAGTTCAAATTAATTCATTAAATCAAGTCAAAGTAATTCTTCTTTGGTATATCCATTTAACAAAACCACCATCTATATGAAAGATATTATCACATGGCTACCAAAATTTACCAGTATACTTCTTATAAAACATAATTGGCAGCAAATTGGCTCAGAATATACTATGCTGGACCTAAAATCAAGAAGAGGAGTTCAAATATAATCTCAGGCTTATGACTCCTGTTTTGTCCTGGGCAAATCACTTAAGTTCTGTCTTTCAAAGAGAAATAATTACAACAGCTAGTTTACAGGATTATAATGAAATGATACTTTCCTGCTTTTAATTATTTTTAAATAGCATTTTCTTTTTCCAAGAATATTAAAAGATAACTTTTAATATTCAACTTTGCAAAACATTGTGTTCCAATTTTTTCTCCCCATCCCCCAAGAGAGCAATATCTAACATGTGCAATTCTTTTAAACATATTTCCATATTTGTCATGCGGCACAAGGAAAATCAGATCAAAAGGGGAAAAAAAATAAGCAAACTCATGACCAAAGAAAAACTAGAGAACATTATGAAAGGTAAAATGGACAACTTTGATTACATTAAATTAAAAAGGTTTTGCACAAACAAAACCAACAGAAACAAGATTAAAAGGGAAGTACAAAAATGGGAAAAAACCTTTATAGCCAGTGTTTCTGGTAAGATGTCATTTCTAAAACATCTAAAAAACTGTGTCAAATTTATAAGAATAGAGGTCATTCCCCAACTGATGAATGATCAAATATATGGACGGACAATTTTCAGGTGATAAAATTAAATCATCTATAGTTATATGAAAAAATGCTCTAAATCCCTATTGATTAGAAAAATGCAAATTAAAACAAATCTCAGGTACCACTTCACACCTCTCAGATTTGCTAAAATGACAGGAAAAGCTAATGATAAATGTTGGGGAGAATGTGAGAAAACTGGGACAACAAAGCATTTTTGGTGGAATTGTGAAATGATCCAACCTTTATCTGGAGAGCAATTTGGAACTATGCTCAAAGGGCTACAAAACTGTGCATACTCTTTGACCTAGCAATGACATTACTGGATCTGTCTCCCAAGAAATTTTAAAGGAGGGAAAAGGAGGGAAAAGTAGCAGTTCTTTTGTGGTAGCAAAGAATTGGAAAATAAATAGATGTCCATCAGTTGGAAAATGGCTAAACAAGTTATGGTATATGAAGATAATGAAATATTATTGTTCTATAAAAAATTATGAACAAGTTGATTTTAAAAAGGTCTGGAAAGATTTCCATGAAGTGATGCTGATTGAAAAAAACAGAACCAGGATTACATTATACACAATGACAGCAAGACTGTGTGATGATCAACTATGAAAGACTTGGTTCTTCTCAGTGGTTTAATGATCCAAAGCAATCCCCCTGAACTTTGGACAGAAAATGCCATCTGCATCCAGAAAAAGAACTAAGAAGATTGAATCTTTTTAGTGAATCAACACATGCTCTGTTCACTTCTTTTTTCTGGTTTTTTTTGGTTTTTTTTTTAATCTCTCCCATGGTTTTTCCCTTTGGCTCTGATTTTTCTTACCCAGTATCATTCATAAAGTAATGTGCATGTAAAATAAATAAATCTATTAAAGATAAAAAAAACAAACAAAAACCCCAAATAGGGAAACACTATGCTTTGATCCATATTCAGTCTCCATAGTTCTCTCTCTGGATACAGGTGACTTTCTCCATCACAAATCTATTGGAGTTGCCTTGAACCATTCCATGTTAAAAAGACCCAAGTCCTTCACAACTGATCATCACATAATCTTGTTACTCTATACAATATTCTCTTGGTTCTACTCAATTCACTTAGCATTAGTTCATTTTTTCCCCCACAAATGTATTTTATTTTATTTTTTTACATGTATGTTGACTTGTAAAAAACATGTCTTTATGAATCATGTTGGGAGAGAAAAATCAAAACAAAAGGGAAAAAACATAGCAAAAGGAAAAAAAATAGGGGAAAAAAATGAACATAGAATGTGTTGATTTACATTTAATCTCCATAATTCTCTTTCTGGATGCAGTTGGCATTTTCTATTTAAAGTTTATTGGGATTGCCTTGGAACACTTAACTTCAATTCATATAAGTCTTTCAGACTTTTCTGAAATTAGCCTACTAATCACTTCCTATAGAAAAAAAATTCCATTACATTTATAATTTATTGCTCCATTCCCCAGTTGATGCACATCTACTCAATGAAATAATATTTTAAAAGTACTTTGTAATTCCTGAAGTGTGAAAAAAATTGTATCTATTATTATTGTGCAGTTCTTCTGACCTACTAACTCAGTAAGTCTGTTATGAAAGATACTGAAATTAGTCTGAGAAGACTTGTTTTTCATGAAGTCATGCTAAGTAATTCTTGTGCCCAAGTGTCTGGTCACACAGCATATCAGGTACAACTTATTCGGTGTAAAGCATCAGGTGGGAAGTTTGACCAAAAAGATATTACCTGTCAAAACATAAATGGAGGTCAGGAAGATCAGAAACCTCACAAGTAGAATAGCAAAAACTAATTTGATTTTAATTTCCTAGTTCTCAAGTTATAAGATCTTTCCTTCCTTTTATCAATTGTTACTAATCTCTCTTTTCCAATATATTGTGGAATGTTATTAATAATTGAATTAAGTTTCCTAGTCTATTGAAAGCAGACTTTATTCTCTTCTCTTTTCAGAAAAGCAGGACATTTTCATTTATCAGTGTCATGGTATTTCTGTCATTTTTTCATATTTGTCAGCATGAATAATGATAATAAGTAATAGTTATACAGTACCTAAGGTTTGCAAATTGTTTAAAATATTGTTAGTCATTTAATCTTCAACAGTGAGTAAGGTATTATTATTATCCCCAATTTACAGATGAGAAAATTTTACATTTCCATGTTTTTTCTGTTTTTTCTATCTTCTTTCTTCTTCTTCTTCTTCTTCTTCTTTCTTTCTTTCTTTCTTTCTTTCTTTCTTTCTTTCTTTCTTTCTTCCTTCCTTCCTTCCTTCCTTCCTTCCTTCCCTTCTTTCTTTCTTCTTTTGTGTTTAGTAAAAGTGTGTCTTTATCTTTAGGCAATTCCTTTTCTCCATATTGGAGATTTCATTCCACAAGTTTTCACAATTTCATTCTTCAGATCTTCTAATCTCTTTTGTCTATCTTTCCTTATAGATTTTTATCCTCTATTTACCTATGTTACCCTATTTATTTCTCTATCTTAAGCATTTGAAATCTTCCCTATCAAAAATCCAGAGTCCATGTCAGATTATGCCCTGGTTTCTGCTTCTATCACAAACTCCAAGGTGAAATATATAATTATCTCCCTTTGCTATCATTTTTTTTTAATTTCACCAAACAGTTCTTTGCAAATCATAATGAGATTCAGGATAATAACTACTATCTTTTTTGGAAGAACAAAATTGTCATATTGGGAAACTAAATATGTGTGTGTCTGTGTATTTATATATATTTTTATATGCTTTTTAAGAGAAAAAGTGTTAATAGAAGTTCAAATGATTGAGGTTCCCCAATCACTACTATATCATGTCTTTAATTCAAGGGTTTTTCAATTTATTTTCCCAAAATTCTTGGTTTTTTTCCCCCATTTTCTGGCCCAGATGATTAGTCGTGTGTTCTGATAACAATATGTATGTTTTGTTCTTCCTTAAGCTTTATCAGAAATATCTAAGAATCCTAGTGCATAGAATCTGAACCTGGATTGAAGAAGATCTTAGTTGAAATTCATCCTTAAGACACTTACTAGCTGCATAGGGTCACAAATTCACATCTCGCTGGGGCCTCCAAAATGTAATCCAGGAGAAACTGAGCAAGACAGAGATTAGAGAACAATTTAATAGTTTATTACATGGGGAGATTTTCTGGGACCAAATGATCCATGTTTTGTCCCAGGGCTGAAAAAGAGTATTGTCTCAAAAAATCCAGCCCTGAATATCGGGACAGCAAGATTTTTTGTAGGATAACAAGAATAATGACATAATGGGGGAGGTACCTGGCTGGGAATAACCTAATGGGGGGAGGCACCTAGGATGACACAATGGAGGGAGATACTGGAGAGGTTACTAATATTCTAATGATGTCTAAAATGGATAGACCTCAGGGTTTCTGACCAAAGAAGAAATAACATTTACATTCCATCTGAGTCAGTCAGGACTCAAACAATGACCCAGGGCTTAGGACCTATGGGTGGCCAGTTAGATTGGTAGTAAAAATAGGAATTTGTTTAAGCATCCTATCACCTTACATAAGCAAAAAGTAAATTTTCTAAACATAAAGATCCACCCCCATCTTTTACTTATGCTATTCCTTTTGACTAAGTTTTATTATTCAATATTCAAATTCTAAACTTGGGTTGCACATCACAAAGTTTCATTAATTCCTATGAAATCAAATTTAACTCCTTGACAGATCTCTAGTTCACTTTTTTGCCATTTATATTTTTTTTGTGTGTTTGAGCATGAATATCTTAGGTCATATATTTTATTGCTGGATGATTTCTTAGATTTTTTTTAATCTTCTGAGTAATTCTGAACCCCTATTCTTTTATATGATATAGAACTTATCAAGCACTTAGCAAACTTTTAAGCGATATGAGCAATAATTGCTATAGCATATATTATCATCATTACCAAATCATTTCCACTGAAACCATTATCATTAAGCCTTAGTTTTTAGCTGGTAAGTTAGCATAGGTAGATTTGTCCTGATTTTTCACTTTTTTCTACTTGGAAGACATTTTGATAATATTTGCAAGACTCTAGGAAAATTCATTTTCCCTAGCTCTTTTAGTGAAGGTTCTCTATCCCTAAAAACATCCTTTGACCTCTATTTTAAGCCATGGTCTCAAAATCTAAAATCTGTTCTTAAATAACATCTTGTTACTTTACATCTACTTTCTATATCTTATTATCTTTCCCGAATACCTTATTATTTCCTTCACTTCACTGAAGAAAATATAACCTCTATGACTGATGTCTTGAGTTTCTTCTCTGAACAATAATGATTATTCCTGGCTATATTTTACTTACTCATTCAAATCCCCCAAAATAGATGGAAACCAACAATTTTAATTAGTCTTTGGAGATTCCCCATTGTCTTCAATATTTACTCAAAGAAGATAACATATTATTCTAATAGCAGATTTTTAAAAGTTTTCTCATGGCTTTCTTCGGATTTTGAATAATTAGGACTTCATGTTTAGTTGTTACCTCTTATGATTTTTCATCCAATAGAACCTCAAACTTCATTTTTTGGAAGATATGTAGCTGCTATTGCTACTAAAAGAGTCTCATTTCTACTATTTTCCCTGAAATGTTCAGTGGTGCATCTTCTCTTTCTACTCTATATTTTATTCTTCCACTTTCCAAACTTTTGACATATTAGGTTTCTTTTCCATTATTTTAGATCCTTTTTTTTTGTTTGTTTTATTTCATATGAAATTTCTTATGCTTTTATGCATACACACATACACATACATGTGCTTAGATATGTATGATAATCTGGAGAAACTAAACTTTTGGTGGAAACCAGTCTGTTGTAAGCATAGACAACATTTTTATGAATGTGGTAATAAGATGATCTTTGTGAATTATATGACAGTCATTGAAAATTCCTGCCTATTTTCCATAAACATACTACAATTGAAATCTACAACTCATTATACTTGCTAGTAGATTTTTGGAATAATTCCTCTAGAAACTGGGAATAGACTAGCACAAGCTGATACAGTGGGCTTGAATTTCAACTTAAAGATTTAGAGACATATTCTGTAGGCAACAGGAATTCACTGGTGCTTTAGAAAGCAGAAGAATGATATGATTGATGCTATGCATTATGAAAATGAATTTTTATAATAGTGTATATAGGAGAGACTTGTGGACAAAAGGAACAATAAGGAAGCAATTTGTGATAGTCTATGGGTGAGGTAATGTAGCTTCAAATTATGGTTATAATAAGAAAAAAAGAAAATGGAGGACTTATAGGTAGGTGACCCATTGAAGAAGCAAAAGTGATAATTAAAAAAAAAACTAATATTAAGTTTATACTAAGAAGTATGAGAAAGAATGAGGAACTGATGATGATTCCAGAGTTTTAAGCCCTAGTTATTGGGGAAAAGGTAGCTCCATTGACAGGAACTAAAAATTCAGGTAGAATAATTGATTTTAGAGGAAAATTGATAAGTGATTTATTCAATTTAGTATAAGTTGATTTTGAGGACCTGGTGATGCATGTGTTTGCAGATAATCAGTAAGCTGTAAAAAATATGTCAGACGTATTTAAGCATGGATTAGTAATTTAGTAGTTAACTGAATAAAGTGAATGTGTTGAAGTTGTGAATGTGGCATCCCTAGAGAAAAGGCTAGAACAGGATCAAAAAGAGTTGGGACTGCTCAAATTTAAAGGGGAAGAAAGAAAGCTAGAGAGGCAAAAGTCACAGATATGTTATATGTGAAAAAGCAAGAGAGTTTCCAATAGGAGATGGACAGTGATGCCAAAAGTTGCAGAAATCAGGTAGAATAAGGACATAGGAAAAACTAGTATATTTGGTAATAAAGTAGTCATTGATGAACTTATGCCATTTTATTCAAGTTTAGGCATGAAAGGCTGGCTGAACAATTATTGGGCCAGTGAAATAATAAAAAGGGGTGGATATAAAAATGTTAAGGAAGTGCAATCTAAGTGAAGGTGTAATCAAGAAGACTTAGCAATGACTGAATGGAGGGAGGATATGTATTGGATAGGGTTCAACTATTCAATTAGATAATACAGGGAAAGGAAAGAGTCTAGGATAACATAAGACTAGTAACCCAAAAGTGATGGTGAAATTTCATAGGAGGAACAAGTTTAAGGAATAAGATTAGGAATTCCATTTTGTACATTAGTCTAAGATATCATAGGAATACTTAAATGGAGAGGTCCATCAGATGTTTAGCATATACGCCTAGAATTCAGGAGTCAGTTTATAGGTGAATAAATGTTTTTGAGAGTCATTTATAAAAATATGATAATTAAATCTTTTGACTTTAAATATTTTGAAACTATTAAGTTCATCAAAGAAAAGCGTATGTATCAAGGGAAGAGGACCCAGGACAGTAGGTTAGAAGAGAGTGATCTTTAAGATGCAGAGAATAAATGATATAAAGGAGGTTAACAAAGAATAGTAAGAAATGTAGGAAGATAAGCAGAAAAACATCTATCAGGGAATTCAAAATAGAAGGGAATATAGAAAAGGGGGTGTTGTTGATAGTGTTCAAAGCCACAGAGAGAACAAAGAGTTTGAGAAAAAAAACAAGGCAAAGGAAAGAAATTCCTAATTCCTTTTAAAGTAACCTGCTGTATATTTCCTACCATAAAATCTGAAATGATAAGGAGAGAAGAGGCAGTTGTGAAGTAGCTTCCTTTAGTGTCTGCAGTTTTCAAATGTTCTTACTATGCTGCAATGAGTAAAAGAATTATATTTTGCTGGTGATTCCTTTGGGAATTGCAATCCTGATAACCCATGTTAGCCAACAACTGTCATGGCAGAATTCATTTGCTTTTCCTTTATTTGCAGGCTCTCTCACGTGAAAGTATGAAGAGGCAAAGATAGGCATATAGGAATGATAGCTTAGTATTGCTTCATTTATTTTGCTATTACTTGAAGATAGAAGTGTGTCAGAAATGTCTTGGCTTGAAACAGACCTGTGGTTTTCGCTTCTTGAGTATAATCTCATTTCTCTGAATAGTAGAATTCATTACCTACATAGTCATTTTCTGACTAGTTGGTAAGAAATACAGTACCTATAAAAATTTTAAGTTTTACATTTACTTTCCCAACATGAATGTGGGGCTTGAAACATATAGAAACAAAGATCTGCCTGGTAAAGAATAAAAAGAGATATTTGAAATTAAATATTAACTACAATCAAAGCATGCATTTTTAGCTGCATATATTATAGTTAAAGCCAACCCCAAGTTACCCCAGTGGACTTTAAAGCATTCTTCAGAATAAAAAACAGGTATCTGACAACATTTAGCAAATATTTTAACAACACAGAAAAAAGGAATTTGCTATGTAGTCAAAGAATGATCTTTTAAAGCCTGAACCCAGTTCTGCATTCCATATCAGACTCAGTCTTTCTAATCTTACTTATTTCTTTTTCTTCCATAATATCTTCCCTGTGTTTCCACACTTTTTTCTTTTCCCTTGGCTGTGTAGAGCAAGATCAAATGTAATTCTTATGGAACAATAATACAAATATTTGCTTTCTATAATTCCCACATGGCAAAATTGCAAATAACTTTTCTTTTTCAAGCTTAAAATGTTGGAAAGGGGGGAGTTAATAGTAGAATAAGAAATAGTATGACATCATGTTAAGAATATCAGAACTCATGTCAGGAGGGATCTGGATTCAAATAATAGCTATAAGCTTGTCTAGGTATGTGAAATTACTCAAGTTAATTGATTTCTTTATGTTTCAATTTCCTTTAGTTAGAACTAATACTTCATGTACTACTTAACTGAGAGAATCATTGTGGAGAAAATGGTATGTAGGTTATAAGGTCAGAGAGTCAAAATATATATATTATATGTGCCAGATATTGTAAGGAACACTGTATAAATGTGATGTCGTCATTACAAGCCTGTGTTTCCTCATATGTTCTTAAAATCTTATATCTATTATAAAAATCAATGGAATTTGTGTTATCATGTCAAAATTATTTAGCTGCATAGTATGATGTTTAAAAAAATTGAGACATACTTTCAGGGACATTATAATAATAATGTCAACATTTTAATAAAAAGGGGTTTAGTAGAAATCTTGAATGCCAAAGACAATTACAGCTTTGGGCTTATGGATTATGTGTCCTTGTGGTGATCTGATAGATGAGAAAGTTCAACCTTCATAGATTGAGTTTTTAAAATAAGGATTTAGAAAAAGGCAGAACTCTAAATCTCCCCAAATATTTGGTTCTTAATAATCATTTCTCTCACCAAGCTATTAGAAATTTTGGCAAATGTAATCTAGATCTATAAAAGTTGCTCAATAAATATTTATAGAATTGAATTGCATAATACTTTTCAATTCTAGATGGAGAGTTTAGTTGTTAAATATATATTGAGCTCCTTTTACTCAATAATCCAAGGGTCCTCAAAGATTTTAAATAGGGGGCCAGTTCATTGTCCCTCAGACTGTTGGAGGGCTGGATTATAGTAAAAACAAAAACTTTGTTTTTGTGCGCCTTTAAATAAAGAAACTTCATAGCCTTGGGTGAGGGGGATAAACGTCCTCAGCTGCTGTATCTGGCCTCTGGGCCATAGTTTGAGGACCCCTGCAGTAATCGCTAATCAATCCTAATTCCCAGGCCTGTTCAGAGAAAACTCTGGTAAATATAATATCAAATCTTACCTCTGTTTTGAAGTCTCCAAAGTCCTCCGGCTGCTATCTCATACGGACGGACGCAGTTTGAACACAACAGAGTGCCATAGAGTTTATGGCAAACAAGCTTAGACTTTATTCACGTGGTTTACACCTCACTCTATGACTTCCTGTACTCTTAATACCTCTCCCCAAGCCAAGCTCGAGGTGGAAAAGAGGTAGAGAGCTTCCTGCCCCTAACCTATGAGGACACAGGCACAAGCCAATTGATGATGAAGATTACCTCCTGAACATGATGAGATCTCAAAGCAAGATTTTGGGATTCCTGCCATGGCTAGAGGTCCCACCCATGAAGGAAGTCCCTAAGTACTCAACTCCAATCACATTCCAGGACCTTGAACATCTCAAATGCACTTACCTGACCTCTCTAATGGATCCTTACAGATATAGTCAGAGCTATTTTATATATAATTACATATCACATTAGGTGTATTTATATAATATGCTTATATGTAAAATTTATAATGATCATTAAATTATAGATATCCATCATATGTTTAGATACATTATAAGTGCATAATATATCTATATACACACATATATGTATATATACAAATGTATGTGTATGTACACAGATGGATAGATACAATTACACAAAATACATGTGCATATACTCCCATAGATCTGTATAAACATTTTCCTTTGCTCATTTTTTGGTGCAGATCTATTATTTCCCTGTGTAGAGGACTCTTGATAAGGAAACTCCTTCCATTAATTCAGATCAACAACAAATATGAAGCTTGACAATTTTAGAAAGCTATCTGGAATACTTAAAAGATTTCAGGAGAGTTGCCCATGGCTATACATCCAAGATGCTGCAGAGACAAAATTTGAGTAGTGGTCTTCCTTCTTCCTGAGCTTAAGTCCAACTTTGTGTCCTCTATATAATATTGTCTCTCTCATTTAAATGTACAATGCCTATGTATAAATCATTTCAAAAAGTAATTTATTAAGAACCTAAAATATACAATGATCTGAACTATATGATTGGGATATAAAGATGAGTAAAAAAACCAGTATGGGCTCTTAGTATCTAACATTTTGCTGGAGAGAAGGGAAAGTACAACTATACATATCTTATACAAATGCAAATTGTGTGTATGTATACATATATATCATATGGAAATCCATATGTTAGTATACCCAAACACATTATATTGCAATTAAAATGGGTAATAGATTTTGGATTCCTATGTATGTGTAAAACAATTTCCATTAGCTAGAAACACAGTTCTGAAACTTGAAGGGACTCAAGTTGTGCTTTACTCCAAATTCTTCAAAAGACGTTTGATCCTCAGAAAAAGCATTTGTTAATACTTTAAAGTTTGAGACTTAAGATCTATAAAGATTATTTCTTATTCTGAGAACAAAATCTATTCATATGTGATAGTTTTACTTAACAAGAGAATTCTTCTATATCCATTGCTGACTATTCACCTCCAGGCACTCTGGTATGCCAACACTATACTGGGAGGGAAAAAAAACACACACATACACACACTACTTGCAAAATAAAAGCAATAACTAAAAGTAGGATGTTAAGAAACCCAAGGATGTGATCCTCTTGCCTAGAAATGAATTTCATTTTGTAAAAATGTAATCATTATTTTCTATCTCCAAAGTCTTGATTTTGGGAGTCATATATATCTTTCAAGGCCCATGTCAAAGTTTCTAACTGAAGACTTCTTTGGATTCCTTGGTATATGTTTCTTTTTTTGCTCCTCTGAATGAATTCATAGTCTTGTTTTTGTAGTATTTCCCATACTCTGCTTTTGTTGTACTTTTTTTTTTTGACTGGATCTAGAGACAGAAAAACATAGTTCAAATTCAGTCTCAATAGTCATGTCACCTTGGCCAAGTAACTGACTTTCTGAGTCTTTTATCTCATTGGTTATAATGAGGACTAATAATACCTCTAAGATATAATTCACAGGGTAATTATAAGGATCAAATAAGATTATGAAAAATGAGAGGAAAACTTTGAAAAGTTTTACACATTTTACATATTTTTATTGTTATTCTCTTTTTATGGTTGTATTGTCTGTTCTTGCTCCTCAGAATACAAGAATCCTGTTATTTCTTATCTCAGTATCTCAGGTGCTTAGCATTGTCTTACATGGCTAGCATTGAATCTTACAGACAGGCTTTCATGGACTCAATAAATATTTGAATAAATGACTAAATGAATGAGTAAACAGATCATTTTGAACCTTATAGGGGAATATATGGGAAGTAGAATTGGAGAACCCACTAAGAAAGTAATTTGTCATTTAATGCCCAAAGGACTTTAAGGTAAAAATAGGTATTGATAAGTTTTTGCTATAGGAAAAAAATCTCAATATTTTCCTTAATCACCAGTACTTTAAGAGAAAATATGGGGAGATAAAATTAACCCTGAAGATTCTATCACAGGGTAGAAAACTATTTTCTTTCCTGTGTCTTTCTGTCTCATAAAGGAAATACCAATAAAATACTTTGAAGAATTGCAAACTGCATTCCAACAAATAAGGCCATGGAACAGCAAACAATCACAAGTAAAAGAAAGCAGTGGCTTACTTTTTTTTACTCAGCTAATTAAATTCAGAGCAAATAAAGTTTTAAGACTAATGGTCAAACTCACATGTGTAAAAATGTTTGTGTCAGCGCTTTTTGTAATAGCAAGAAACTGGAAACTGAGTGGACACTCATCAGTTAGGGAATGGGTAAATAAGTTATGTTTATTAAAGTTATGGAATATTATTTTTCTAGTTGAGCAGGATAATAACAGAAAGCCTCAAGAGACTTATATGAACTGATGCTAAGTGAAGTAAGTAGAACCAAGAGAACATTATACACAACAACAATAAGATTGTATTAATGATTAACTCTGATGGATGTCTCTTTTCCACAATAAGATGATTCAGGCCAGTTGCAATAGATTTGTGATGGAGAAAGGCATCTGCACCCAGAGGATTGTGGAGACTGAATGAGGTTCACAACATAGTATTTTTGCCTTTTGTTGTTGTTTACTTGCCTTTTTTTTTACTTTTTTTCTATTTTTTTCTTTTTGATCTGATTTTTCTTGTGTAGCATGATGAACATGGAAATATGTATAGAAGATTAGAGAGCAGAGCCAAGATGGTGGAGAAGGCACACATGATTTTCTAAGCTTTTCTCATGCCCTCACTACCAACATTAAATTCAGCCTCAAAAATAGCGCTTAATTGGTAAAACCCATGAAGATTAGAAGCACAACAATTTACCAGCCAAGGATAATCTGGAAGATTGCCAGAAAAGGTTTATCCTGAGGGGCTAGGAACAGACCAGCACAAGCAGTGAGAGACTAGCATATGGAAGCAGAACAGTGGCGGGGGTGATCCCCGTGGCTAGAGATGATTCTGCCATAGGCTAACTGTTCTGTCTTAATTATAAAGCAGTAAAGTGGCAGAGAAATTAAAGCCAAAGAGAGAGGGTACTCTCTAAAAAATGCCAGAAACTAACAAGATCTGGCTTTAACCATCCAAAACCAGAAGTGACTCAGGTAGACCCATAACACAGTCCTGTAGCCACATCCTGCAGTACAGGGATATTGTGGGGCAATTACAAATCTGCATGGCAGTGGGGCACAACCCAGGGCAAGCTCTAATCTGCACAGTGGGCGGCTCGGCCTGGGGCAATAGAACTTTGGCAGCACTCAAAGTTTTAGGAAAAAATGCTAAAAATTGTTTTTACATGTAACTGGAGAAAATAAAATAATAAAGAAATCCCCTCTAAAACAAAGAAAAAAAATTTAAAGAAATGTAAAGGAAATATGTGCAGTGGATTCTGGAGGATAAACCAGATCATGGACAAGAACTGCATGGAATATAAAAACAGTTGTGCTGTGGGTTCTTAACCTGAAGTTCTTGGATTAGCTTGAGGGGATCCAAGAATTTGGAACATTCAATACTATGATAACTATAATTCAATATAAATGTTTTCCCTACACATTTTATTTCACACCTTTAAAAACATTGTTCAGAGAAGAAGTCCATAGCTTTCTGCAAACTTCCAAAAGAGTTCTATGAGTTAAAGAAGTTTAAGGATGCCTGCCTGGTATATACTAATATACTAATGCCAAAACTTACGTGGATGAATTATATTTATAAATGGGCCAATATAACAGACCTTTGGGAATTTACAATCATATATATATATATATATATAAAATATATAATGTTTGTGTGTACTTGATATCAATCAAATAATAAATCTATACATACATTTATTATTAATTTATTGATTATGGTTTATCACTTTAGTAATAAAAAAAAATTTTAAGTACCTATTACCAGCAATGAAAGTACTAATACCAAATTTACATAGTTTATCTGTACTTCACTCTGGGTAGACTTCAGAGAATTATTAAAAAGAAATCATAGATAGCAGTCTCATAGGTTGGGAAGCCAGTCATTCATGGGTTTCACTTTTGATCATTTGAGAAAAGTGCCCACATCATTACACTGATAAATTCAGTGAAGAATAAAAGTAATTCTATTCACAAACAGTTATGCTAGAGGCACTGCCTTTTAATAACATGAACATCATAGTACCTCTCAATTTATTCCAGACACTGGCCATTTAGGATTAAAGGTCAATATCACATCTTGACAATATATTAGTCATAGAAATACTGACTCCTTTTATCTTTCATATTCTTCTAGATTTTGAAATAAAGGGCAAGGAGGTTATTCTATTGTCTTTAAATAAACATTATCCTTTGGTGGGCACAGGTTCCATCTTGTGGTTTCCTCTCCCACAAATGTGGACACCCTCTTTTTTCTTCAACATATCTATTTTCTGAAATCAGTAATTTATTCAGTTTGGGCAAGTTCAGACTTCAATGAAACTAAATTAACAAGTCTTTTCCCATATCTCCGAATATCTATATTATTTTCTAGCTCTACATTGAGATAATTTGTTTCAAAATTTTCAAGAAAGTGTTTTTACCAGATATTCTAAACATAATATGTATATATATATATATATATATATATATATATATTTAGAACATGCCTTTCATTTATATAAAATTATTACCATCAAATTATTGACATTTATATTATTCTTCAGCATTTACTAAATTCATTATACATACAGAAAGAAATATGGAATTGTAGATAGAGAGAGCTGATTTCAGTGCTGGGATAATATATATTTAAATATGATCTATTACATATATGACAATGGGATCCTGGACCTTCAAAGTGTTCCAGAAAACTTTGGTAATATTATAAGTAATAAAGGAGGTACCAGACTTGGGAAGTGTTTTCTGACCTAAGAGTTTAATTTTATCAATGAAACCACAAGTTTATTGTCTCTTACTTGGGAAATGTACCATAAGAAACATTATCATTATGCTAGCAACACTGCAAAGAAGTGTGGGGCGGGTGGGAAGGGATTTTTATTTGTTTGCCTATGGTCACAAATTGATAACTGGCTGAGGACATCCGGTCCACTATATAACACTGCCTCTAATAATCTAGATTTATGTTTAAAACATGTAAAAGACTCAGGTTATTTTTTTTATGATAGGGCCTAGCATAAATTGCAACAGAAATGATTTTTGAAAGACTTTAATCCTTAAGAAAAGATGAGTTTATGATTATAACAGAAGTTGAGTCTTTATAAACCGATTCTTTGAAAAGGAAGGACAACTGAATATTGATTGCCATAAGGTATAGGCCATGTGTTTGGTAATGCATTTTTGAAACTATAAATTCTATTTCATAATTACATTCACATCCAGAATTGACACTATTATAATATAATGCATTTTTCATTCATCCAATTTACCACTTATTCAAACTCATGTGAAGGAACAAATAGGCCAAAAGATAAAATTGTTTTGTTGGAATTTTCTCAGTGAAGAATAACTTTGTCTTGGCATTTGTGAATTCTGAAATTTATTAAAATAATTACTATCCGGGAGGAGTCAAGATACCAAAGAAAAGGCACGAAATAAAATGAATTCTCCCCCAAACACTTCCAAAGATTTTTAAATAAAGCCATTAAACAAATTCTGGAATGGCAGAACCTACAAAAGGATAGAATAAAACAATTTTCCAGCTCAACACAATTAAAAAATTTATCAGGACAGGTCAGTTGCACTAATGTGAGAGTGAAACACATCCTAGTACAGGCCACGACTGTGCAGAATAGGCCTGAGTAAAACAGGAGTAGGCTTTGGGAGAGAATGAATCAGCAGCTACAATGCCTCCTTTTAGAGCTCTCAGCCCAGAGATGGTAAGGGAGTAGAACAAAGACAATATAGAGGTATCTTTGTAGGCACTGAAAGTAGGACTTTATTATTTTGCTAATATTCAGATCCAGCTGGCAATATTGGATTTCAATCCCAGGATGAGGGGGAGCACTAGCACATCAGAACTTGCAGACATAGTGCAACAGGATCTCTCATCACATTCCCAGAGTGTAAAAGCATACTTGTGTTAGCTCACAGATCAGATCACAGACCAGTAGAGTATTAAACATACCTCCTCTTAGATCATACCATCTTGCAAAAACTAAAAACTTATAGGTCCTTAAAAGTATCTCTGAAAACAGAAAGAAAAAGCTCCTGAAGCTTTGTAGAGTGTGATCCCCACCCTGGAGGCAAAACCACTCTTTAGTGAATAATTAAATCAAGAAACAGGTAGGGGAAATGGGCAAAAAAACAAAATAAAGAAAAAGAATTCTGACCATAGAAAGTTACTCTTGTGGCAAGGAAGATCAAAATAACACTTAGAAGACAGCAAAGTCCAAATTCCTACATTCAAAACCTCCAAGAAAAAAATATGAATTGGTCTCAGGCCAGAGAAGAGCTGAAATGGGATTTTTAAAATCAAATAAAAGAGATAGAAGAAAAAGTAGGAAGAGAAAAGAGAATGATTAAGCCTTCATTATATATCAGGCATTGTGTTGAGCACTGAAGATAAAAGAAAGATGAAACAAGGACATTCCTAAATGGAACTCACATTTTAATGAAGAAGACTATAATTTTTTTTAATAAAATCCATTCATGCACATGGTAAGTAAAAAGAGGTAAGTTACAATAGTGATGGGTCAAAGAGAGAACCAAAAAAAGCCTGTTATAGAAGATGGAATTTGAATTTTGTGGTGAAGGGAATGATGAAGATGGGTGGGAATAGTCAACAACCAAACAAAAAAAGTAGAGAGATGGCATGTTCTGTATAAAAAAGAACAGATCAGTTTCACTGAGTCATCTTGAGAAAAAAGGATAATGTGGAAAAGTTTATAAAGGTAGGATAGGATGAGGTTGTGAAAACCTTAAAAGCCAATGGTATTTTTCCTATTTGTTCCTAGAAATTAGAGAAGACTCTTGGTGTTTCTTTTACAAATAGGCAATATATACTAAACTGTACTTAAGATGGATGGGGTAGGGAAAGAAGATCAATGAAAAGATTATTGTAATAGCCCAGCCATGAAGAGAAATAGGAGGTAAACATATGCATGAGGGAAAAAAAAGATAATGCATATATGAGAGTTGTTACAAAAGCAGAAGTATAAAATGGCAAGTGTGGAGCAAATTTTGAATGGGGAGTCAAGGGTGAGCTCAAGTTGTAAATTGGCTAGATTAGAAGAGTTGTGGTAGAACCCTTAGAAGTAATAGGAATGTTTGGAAGGGAAGGGAGGGAAAGACAACATTTTACTTTGGACATATTGAATTCAAAGTGACTATATCCAAATCAATATATAAAATCAGAATTTGATAACATGAGAATGAAGATCAGAAGAGAAGTTAGTATTGCATAAAGAAATGAGAGAATTATCTTCATAGAAACAATAGTTGAATCCATAATAGCTGTTTAGATTACTGAGAGACTAAAAACAAAAAAATAAGGGCAAAGACAATTCACTGGATCACACTTTATCAGCTTTTTATCAGTTATGACTTGTAGGAAGGTCCAATAAAGGAGAATGAAGAGTGGTTGGATAGATAGAAGGGGAACTAGAATAGAGTAAGGTATGTATATGTATGTGGATGTGTGTGTGTTTATACACACACAATAATTACATATGCATATAATACTATGATACCTGACAGATGATAATCAAGCTTCTCCTTAAAGATTTATAAAGAGAAAGAATCCCCTCCTTGAGACAGACCGTTGCATTTTTGGACAGTTTTAATTGTTACTCAGATTTTCATGATATCAAGCTTTAAATAGATGCCTTTTTAAATTATCATAGATCCTGAATCTGACCTCTTATATATGCTTATGTGTGTATGAGTACATATGTACACATATACATTTATACACCTGTGTATATATAGACTTATATGTCTATCTATATACTTGTCTGCATTCCTTCTTTAATCTATTAGACTTTCAAACATTTAAAGGAACTTATGATGATTCTTCTGAACTTTCTCTTTTGCAAACTAAACATAATTTTTCTTCAAGTCATCTTTATATTCCATGTTTTTTACTTTATCACCATCTCTTTTGATAGAAATTCTAATTGGTAAGTGAAAAGTAGTTTATTTCAGGCATCAGGAACAATTTGTGTAGACACTTAGAGATGGGAGATAGAATGTCATGAATGGTGGATGCTACAGATATCTTCAATAACATGTAAACATGCTCAAAAATTTCATTCTAATACCCAGATGAGAAAAAAAATAATAAAATGAAGAAAAATATTTCCAAAATATGATATACATATGAGGAATTACCATGGAACCTGATTTATTTAGGTACTCCTTTCATCTCTGTCTCTCTCTCTCTGTGTCTGTCTCTGTCTCAACAGTGAGGTGATTCAGGCCAATTCCAATGAACTTATGATGGACAAAGCCATCTGCATCCAGAAAGAGGACTGTTGATTCTGAGTAAGGTTCACAACATGGCATTTCACCTTTCTCATTTTTTCTTTTTGGTCTGATTTTTTTCTCTTGTGCAACATGATAAGTGCAGAAACAAGTAAAGAAGAATTGCATTGGATTACTTGTTATCTAAAGGAGAGAGTAGGAGGAAGAGAGGGAGAAAAAAATTGGAACACAAGGTTCTGCAAGGATGAATGTTGAAAACTATGTATGTATTTTGAAAATAATAAGCCAAAACAAATTTTAAAAAGAGTTATGTCATTTAAATATAAATGAATTCCTTGGTCATCTAGGTAAGCTCTTTTCATTTTAAAGAATGAAAAAAAGTCAGAGAACTTATTCAAGTTTCCAATGTATTCAGATTTAAATATCAATAAAACACCCTTTCTGCTAAGTCATACTGGTTAAAGTTGCAAAAATAGTAGCAAGTCTGGGATAAGATCTAAGACATTCTAACTTTCAGTGTCATGAATTTCTTTTTAAAAAATACCTTTCACATGAACTAATTAATGTAACAAAATGCAAATTATGGATAGAATAAATATCCTGACCTTGAGAATCTCACAAATTGGAAAAAGAAGCAAAATCTAAATGGAGAGTGTATCTCAACTTTTGCATCCCTTTGGGACTTGCTACTTAATGATTACATATGTTGTCATTTCCCTCTGGGAAGACTAATATAAAAAATTCACACAGGGTGAAGAGGGATCATGTAGACATGTTTATCTTTCTATAATTTGGCCAAGAGCTGATATTGCCTTCAGGACTGTCTAGGAAGGTAACTTAATGAATTTCTAACCTAAAGGGAAGCTGAAGACACCATGGCACAGTGTCTAAAGAGTGATTCAATCTTATGAAGATCAATTTTCCTGACTTCCAGTCCAGTGTTCTATTCACTGTGCTGCTTAACTGCCTCCATATTGCAATGTAAGCCATCATATAAAAGTATTTTATGTGGAAGCTCATTTACATATATTAATAGATTAGATGTATTAAACTCATTCTGTAGCATTGCATTATATTTTGAACAGCAAATATTGCCAGTAGTAATAACCAAGTTATGAAACTGTTAAAACTAGATTGCATAGTAGCATTACAGGAAGAACAACTGATGACAATGTGTATGTTTTTTTCTTTGAAATTCATCTTATACCATCCCAAAGATCTTGAGACCTCAGATTTAGAATTGAGCAGGACATTAGATACTGATATCTCTCTAAACTTCTAATTCAATCCTTTTATACAGAAATGGACACTGAGGATCAAAGAAGTTAACAAGATCACACAGGTCTTAAAAAAAAAAAAAGTCAGGACTTAAAAACTTTGATTCACTCAACCTAAACTCAGTACTGTTTCTACTATATTTCTGATACTTCAAAACAAAATAGGATAGTCAAAACATTCCATTTCATAAATGTTGATAAATTAAAGTTTATATCTTGACCAGGATATCTCAAAAGGTCTCTCTGTTTTAACTGTGATTTGTATCTATTTAAATGGTAGGTGTGGGTTTTTTTTTATTTTTTTGGGGGGGGAAAGGGATAGAAGGGATAGAAGATTCTCTTTTGGTGCTGACTGCAAAAAGAGGTTGATGAGATTAGTAATGTAACCAGAGATATCTGATGATTACATAAATCTTTATGTTCAATTCTTCCTTCTATGAAATATTTTCAAATTCATATTCTCTTGGAGATATTCAAACTCAGTATTATGTGGAGAGTCTAATTGTGGGAATGTAGCAAACAATTTCCAAAGGTGACTCACACAGGCAAAAAGACAACTAGAGTTTATTACAAAGCTTCAAAAATTGGGAGGAGATTGTTCTTTGTATACTCATCCCATTGACGGACTAATTTTTGGTTGGAATATTACTTAGGCAGAATTTAAACATGTATGTTTTTTTTTCTTTTGTTGGTCCTCAACTTCTAATAGATACAAACTCTTTAGAGAGAAGAGGCTTGTCTTTCTACTTTTACTTCCTTACGATATCTGAAATGTTCTCAATAAGCTATGACGGTATTTATTTATTTTTATTTTTTGCTATGGTGACTATTTCGAAAAGGATATGAGAATCCTGTACAAATTAAAAAACAAAACAAAACAAAGTGTTTTCATCTATTTAAAAAATAAAAAAGTGTATTTATCTATTAAAAATAATGGGAAAAGTTTAAATATATCATTTATTGAGTCAAGAAGGAAGATAAAAATTGCTTCCAGATTCATTTTAGATCCTTTATATCCTAGAAAGATAATGCTTCACTGTGATTTTATATTTATAGTTCCTGGCTTATCAATTTCAGTATTGTTTCCTATAATGTCACTGTTTTGTTTCAGAGTTGTTGTACTGTAGCCGGCAGGACATCTAACCGAATACACTGTTTGAGTGAAACAGGCTAGACTTTAATTCTGTAACCATCTTTTTACATTACCGTCGTTCAGGCATCTTGTCATTAAACTATGGCAGTAGGAAAGAGGGGTAAGTAAGGAACATTGATGAAGGCAGTTAGCTTCTGGAGATTTCCCAAGAGAAGACAGATACCAATCTATACAAACATTTGACAGCCAGCAGGTAAAATCTAGATATTGCCTTTATTTCAAATATGTTAGGTGTGTTTCCATTCTTCTTTCATCAACCAGATGGGCTGCTGAGGCAGCATGCTGATAGAATTTGACCTCTCACTAGAAGAATAAGTGAGTTTAAGGGTCATGCTGAGAAAAGCTGGAATTACAATGGCACAACTCATAAATCATCATGAAATAGGAATTAAGTATTGTAATTGAATGTAAGTACCTGTTGTCTTGCTTTTTAACAAATATGATATTTCACCTGTTTTGAGGTGTAACTCATCTTTTCAGCATGTATCTATTAAATACAATTGCTGATTTATATAGGTCAAAATTCCTTTCAGAAAATGACCATTTAACATTTCTTCCTATTTCTTTGTATCCCATTCTATTTGCACCTAGAAATAGCATAGTAGGTTAGCAGTTTAAGTGACCAGCTCATAGCAGAAAAACTTATATTTGAATACTACTTCAGAACTAGTTCTGTGACCCTGATCAAGACACTTGATCTCTCTGAGACTCAAATTCTTCATTTGTTAAATTATGATGATTGAGTTGCTGTGAGGATCAAAAGATCCTCATATAACCTACGTACAATATTTTTTTTTTAAACTTGAAAAGCTTTATCAATTTTGGTCAAATAGAAGTAGAGTAAGAGATAAAGTTCAGTAATTGAACAACTATATGAACTCACCAGGGATTTGAGACTTGGTTATGAAAAAAATAAAACAAAAGCTTTTGCTAAGACTTTTAGGACTGACATCTCCACTTAGACAAATGTTTTATTCTGTAAACATTTTAATGCGAGGACAGTGGCTTAGTTAAATAAATATACTAAAAGGAAATTCTGACTTTTAACTTCAAATTATATTGATCTCTTACAATTTGCAAATTTACTGTATTAGAAAATTAACGAAAACTGAGAAACAAATAAGAAATAATATCTACCTGGTAGGGATGAATAAAACTCCTGCCAGAAGAATTAATAAAATCTGAACTGTTTTAAAATTATGATAATGTGTGTGTAGCTTTGCATTTAATTGGAAGAGAGGACTAGGATATTGAGTAGATATACAAAAATGGGCATTTGGAATAGAAAGCTAATGTTATAGAATTCTCTTTTTTTAAAGCATCTATCTTCTAGGTCTTACCTAATCAACTAATCAGATTTTCTAAAACCAAGTCCAAATATTCTAAATTCACTAAGCTGGTGCAGACTTTTTCAATTTAATTTTGTTAACAAAGATTAACTTTCTTCAAGGTTCTATATCAACTTCTACATGAAGACTTTATTGGTATTCTTTCACCTATTGATCACATATCTGCATATGTACTTGTCTTCTATTGGTAAACAATAATGTCCATGAGGTCATATATTGTTTCAATTTTGTCTTCTTATGCCTCATGATGGCCATAAAAACTGACATAGTAATCAATGAACAAATGCTTGTTGATTTCAAGAATGGTTGAAGAAGCAATTATTGATCAGCTGCCAATCCTTTGCTAGGTACTAAAAATACAAAGACAAAAATGAAATACAATATTTCTTAAAGAAATTTTATTCCATGAAATATTCTGCCACATACCTGTAATTTCAAGTTACAACAAGCTTATAGCTGGTACATTTCTTGAAAGCAGGAATTCTGAACTCCAGTGATGAAGGCTAATTTTGTAGAATCATCATCTCGTGTTGATATAATGAGCCACCCAGCTGGCAGTCACCAGATTGTCTAAGAAAGGGATTGGAAATAGAAAGAGTCAAAGTCAAAGTCAAAGCCCATCAATAGTGGTATCAATGCTGTGATGTCCCTTTGAAAATTTTGAGAGTTGAAAGTTTTCTGACCAAATCTCCCCTCTCCCCTATAATTTACTACTTTTAAGTCTTTGGACCAATTATCTAATTTCATCAAACTTCAAATGTTACATCTTTTAAATGAGGATAATAATATTTGCTCAAAGCAAAGAGACTGATCACCATCCTGTACTAAGCAGAGTTAAAGAATAACTTTCCTTTAATTTGTCAGCAAATTAAAACAGCTACAGTAGCAACAGCAGCAACAATATAACTGGAATAAAACAAAACACAAAATTAAATTAAAAGTCATAACTAGTATTGATATATGGAAGCTTGGGGAAATTATGTTTCTTAGAGTGGTAACTCTACTCTCAAGAGGAAAAGTTACATCCTCCTATTGCCTGTACAAAGCAGAAAACCCTTGGTATTTACTTTGAGGCCAGACAGTTTTCAGTAGTGCTGGAAAGTATTTTAGAGAGGGACTCTGGGCATCCATGATATGAGTGGAATATTGTCAGATACAAGTTGCCCTGCTTCCTTTGATAAATAAACTCTTCTTTCTTTAAAGAGTAATACTGTCTTGTATGGCTGCATGAATGAATTTGTTTGAATACTGTGCTCCTGTAAAAGTATCTGCATGCTTTCTGTGTTTTGGGGAGATGAAATATTTATTATGGGTGACTCATTACAATATCTCTCTCCAGAAGGACAAAAGTAACCAAAAAATTGTCTCTAATCAATTAGACAGAATACAGTCAATACAATAAATCAGAAAAAAAAAAACATTAGATCAGAAGTCAGCGAGCATCCTGTCTCCTTCACATTATTTTTGTGACCTTGATGATGTGACCTTAATCAAACTGTCTCAGTTTCTTCATCTGTAAAATAAGGGGATTGAAACTTATAGGCTCAAAGTCCATTCCCAATCATACATCTATGTTGTTAAAATAGGTAAATTAATCATAATAGTCTATCCCTGGGTTCTTTCATAGTTCATAAGCCCCATCTTTATCTGCTTAAAAGGGAGTGATCCAAAAGAAAATTAGAGTATCTTCTATTTTCCTTCTTAAATGAAGTCTTAAATGCAGTCTTAATAAACTAGTGATAATTATCACTAGGTATTTTTATGTAAGCGATATTATTATAGGAGAGTTAGTACTACATAGAATGTAGAAAATCTTCTCTGACACATATTGGGTCTGTGACTTCAGGCAAGCTCCATAACCTCTCAGGGCCCCAGGCAACTGTCTCAAACTATAAGTAGCAAAATGGTCACTGATCTACATTGGTAGACAGAATTTCCTCACTGTGAGTTTCTATACCTATAAAATTCCGAATCTGGACCATTGCTATAGATTATTAATTATTTACCTAGGGTCTACTTACCCTGTGAATGATGAGAACAATAACATTTATTTTCACTAACCTTTAAATGAAATTAAACATTTCCTTCAATTAGAAGTGTAAGTCATAAAACTTTTCTATGAGAAGGCATCCATAGGTTTTACCAGACTATCCAAGGAACCATGATAAAATAAATGAATGAATGAAAATAAATAAATGAATTATTCAATCAATCACATATCTACTGTCATAAAATTTAAGCTGCTTCTTTTGTGTTTCCTTTTGAAACTACACCATAGGATTTGACTCATTCAATGAGATTACACAAAACTCCTAGTGGAAATATTTTCTATAAAATTCTTGCCTAACAAAATATTTAAAGTGTTGCAATTGGTGTTGTTTTAAGTATTCCTGGCAGGTGAATTCTTACAGCTAAGGCAGCATTATGCTCTTACAGCTGTTCTTGCTAATCTGAGCACCTGGTTCTTGAATCCTCTGGCAAAAATGAAAATTCCACAGATCCTGCTCCATTTTCTATAGCATGACTGCCCACGGATGCACTCATAGGGGGTCTCCTTATGCTAAGACACAATCTATAATTGTAGGAGGAAATAATAAAATGAAGGTAATATGAGAGGAATGTTACTTTGTATAAGATCTATTGTAGATTAATTATTTGTCTTTAATTCACTCATTATGAGGGAAAGATCAGCATCTTCCACTTTTTTTTAATGATGTTAATGAATTAGTCCAAAAAAATCAATTAAATTATCCTTTGACCATAGATATAACCCATGACATCAATCAACAGCCTTACCAGTCCAGTTCAGTGAGCAAGAAGATGTACATGAAATATAAGATCATGGAGAGTCAGATATGACTAAACAATAACAAGTGATTAAAACCTTTTTGTTTAGTTTTGTTTTGTTTTCTCACAGAATAAAACCTAAATTTTCCTCTCAGATCCTTCCAATCAGTGATTCTGATTCTGTTCTTCATAGTCATACAGGGCAATAACAATCCCTCCTCCACATGACAATCCTTCAAATATTTGAAAGCACCTACCATGCATTCTATGTTGTATTCTATTCTTTATATCAGTTTGTTTTTTTGCAAAACATGTAGCCAATCATACAGATTTAAATCAGAAAGGAAAGTGTGAAGAGAGGAAGAGTAATGAGAGGGAGAGAAGGATACCTTTAAGCATCTCATGGATGAAATACTTCTTCCTGTACATTTTGGGTAAAGAGGAAAAGAGTAGGTATTCAGATGTAAATTTTAAGTGACCAAAGATCAGAAATGGAATGCTGAAATATATAGTCCCTACTTTTTAAATTTTATGGCATATAATCTAGGATTGGGAGAACAGATTTGCTAGCTAATTTTGAAATTTAATTGTTTTTCATGTTCTACTACATAATCAGAACTGAATAAATTAATGTTTTAATAGCTCAAAATACTACTTTCAGTATGTCTGAGTTACACATTACTGAAATAATGGAATGAATCTACTTGCTTACAGTAAAAGAAATTGGATCCTGGTTCTACCAATTAGTAGTTGTTTGATTATGGGTAAAACAACTTTGTTGGACCTTGGTTTCTTTATTCAATAAAATGAGGGGATAAGATTTGATAGCCCCTAAAGCCCTCTAGAAGCATGATCTTATAAGCCAGTATTCTTTTTTATATTTAGGTTCTATGATCTAGAATCCAAGTTAGTGAAAATATATGCAACTTCATTTATTTTCACCTATATTCTCCATTAATAGATTCATAATTTTCATTGGGAACAGGTACCTATCTGTATTGAATAGAGTTCTAAGGTTAAGTTCTAAAGTTAGGCCCAAAAAGGGAAGGAGATGTCATAAAGAGTCAGACATGATTGAAAAATAAGACCAGACAATTAATTTTCATTGATGTTGAAATATGTGCACATACATTTTACTTATGTGTATCTATAAAAAGCTAATAAAAATAATAACAAGCATTTACGTAGTTAAGTCCCACACATATTATCTTATCCATGCTTTCCCATAAATTCATGGGGAAAAAGTCTATCCATATACGGTCTGCCTTCCTCACATTTTCTTGCTATTTGTAATACTGATCCATGTGACAAATGTCTTAATTTCAGTTGGATTTGTCAGTCATTTGAATATGACTGCCCATCTACACCATGATCAATCGTCATTTATTTAAGGATATATTTAGAATGCTTTTAAATTAACACTGGAAAAAATAATTGTTACCCTTTTTGGCAGTTCTAAAAACATATGAAAAAGTAAGCAATTTCGGGGTAACATGACCCAAAAGAAGTCATCTCAGATATTGCCTGTGATCCCTATTGCTTCTCAAAAAAACCATCAAAGAATAATTATATATCAGATGTAGAATAATTACAGAGGAATCCAAAGAACATAAATAGAGAACATAAGAACACTAGTGAAATAATAAGTAAAACATCACTGAAATAAAAGTCTTATAAAGTAACACTGAATAATACTAATCCCTGAAGTGCTTTCTTCAGCTTTTTCTTTCTTTCCTTTAGTCTCCACACATCTGTCAGAGAAATACCAAAACCAATTTCCTCTATCTGAAATGGAACCAGAGTTATTAATTACCTATTATCTTCTACCTTAGTACTTCAAGTCCATAATTTTGTGATGAATGAAAAACTCTGGAAGATAGACTTTCTGAGTAATTAATAATATATTTATTAATTAGGTTAGCCAGAATCAACAAATTGTTGATCAGTGTGCGTTTTCTTGGTAATCAAAGATTTTCAGTGAGAATTTTGAAAGCCTTAAACACTTTTCTGAAATGGAATACTCCTGATAAATGAAAATCAACACTGATTGGTAGACATTTAAAAAGGAGATGGACTAGAAGTCTTTGGCTCTTCCTTTTGAGAACATGGCTTGAACTTGAAACTCAGAAGCCTCCAGAAATCTGGACAATGAAATCCATCTCCATCCAGACCTTTCAGATTGGTTTTCTTTTTCATGAATTTAATCACCCTAAACTCTAATGGAGAATACAAGGACAATGGCTCCTTTCCTCAAGATAAAAACTCACCCAGACTGGATTATATTTATATTCTATTATGTGCTAGTTGGTTGGGGTCCAGCCTAGGACTGAAGAGCCTGTTGCTTGAGGGCTAAGAGCAATATCCTCAATCAATCATGTCCTTCAGAACCTCACTTTATTTTTTTAATCAACAAACAAGCATTTATTAAACCCTTACTGTATGCCAAGCATAGATAGAAAAACAAAGATAAATAAGATGGGGATCATAGAACTATATTTCCCATTTTTAATTGATTGTTAAAATAATTAATAGCTACAGGTATAGGACAGCTAGGTTTAGATCTGTCTGACTTCAGAAACTTACCAGTTGTGTAACCCTTGGAAAATCACACAACTGTGATTTAGTTTTTTATCTGTAGAATCATTTGAATAAGGAAATGTCAAACCACTCCAGTCTCTTTACCAAGAAAACTGCAAATGCAGTCATGAAGAATAAGATGCAACCAAAAAGCAATAGAACAATAACATAGTTATGTATGAACTGTAAGTAATGTCTTAACTGCTCTTGATTTGCTTATTTGGGCTAATGGTAACAGGTATGAAGCCATATACTTCTACTTCTTCCCAGTGAAGAGACTTACTTAACAACAGCTGGGCCTTAATGAGGAAATAAAGGGAAATGTCTGGATATCAAATTAATAATTAGCTATTAATATAATTATATAACAATAATTTCTTTTAATTGCATAAGCTGAGTACTTCATGTATTAAATTGAAGATTTCAAGTCAAAACATTATTAGTTGCAGCAAGGAATAAAATTTAGCCAGTGACCAGACTTTTAGTGGTCAGCTTTTCTAGCATTTGTTTAATTGGTCCTCCTTTGACAGAGTACCAGGAAGTCCATAGTCCAATAAATTGCATATTTATTTGTTCATGGTACTTTGCATCACAGAAAATAAAATTTAATAATTTTTAAAATAAGTGGATATCCACAAATATTATTATTCTGTTATAGTTTTATGCATAAGTATCTACAGAAAGCTATGGAGCAAAATGGATAGAACAATGGACTTGTACCAGATTGAAATGTGTTCAAATTTTTCCTGAGATACTTATATGCTGTGTTAAACATGACAAGATAGTCAATCTCTGCTTCATTTTCCTCATTTGCAAAATGTGGATAATAAGAACACAACTTCTCAGGATTATTATGAACATTTTCAACACACACATATACATATACATATACATAAATTTGTACATATTGTAACATTTGTAAGGCATATAAATTTAGCAGGGGTCCTCAAACTTTTTAAATAGGGGGCCAATTCACCGTCCCTCAGACTGTTGGAGGGCCGGACTATAGTAAAAACAAAAACTTTGTTTTGTGGGCCTTTAAATAAAGAAACTTCATAGCCCTGGGTGAGGGGGATAAATGTCCTCAGCTGCCACATTTGGCCCACAGGTGGTAGTTTGAGGACCCCTGATATAACATGTATTTATAAGGTTTATTCAGATATGGTTTATACAGATATATTCATACATATGCACATATATATTATGTACATATATGTGAAGGTATTTAAGAAGTACTTCTTGACTTCATTTAACTGTGTAACTATGGCTATGTCACTTTGTCTTTCCGAGCCTTGGTCTCCTCATCTGTAAAATGGCTATAAGAACAATATCTATTAGAATCATTGTAAAGCTCAAATGAGATAATGTGTATAGTGTGCTTTGCAAACTTTAAAGTACTATTTAAATGTCAGCTAACATAAGGGAAGAGTCTAGATCACCAGCAGGAAACCTAATGATCAATATTGTGACAAACAAAGTATTCAATTTATATGGAGACACCTGAAACAAATACCTATTTAATTATAGTGATTTTAGAAAGCACAGCTGCATAAGGACATGGAAGTGTTTCACTGTTGAAAGTGGCATCAATAAGCTATAATTTATAATAGGTAGGCTTCAAGTAATCACACAGATGTCCCTGATGGATATATAAAACTGAGCTTAGAGCAAGAAGTTGGAAATTGTGATTGTTCTCCCATTCTCTGGCATTTTTCTCTTAATTTTTTCCAATCTTTGAGCATTTTTTCTTCCTCATTCCCATTTCTCCCTGCTCTTCTGACATACAACAAAGATAAAAGATAAGTCTGTATAAATTTGTTAGTAAGATGTAATTTCCTGGTACAGAAATTGAATTTTAAATTGAATTCATTGGGCATTTATAAGTGTTTGCTCTGTTCTATACATGCACCAAATTCCTAAGATACAGAACCAAAAACTAGGAAACTGTTGCTAGCATTGAGGAATTAATAATCTGCTACTGAGTATAAGAGTTTAGTGTATAATGAGTATAACACATAATAGTTGAAAGTTGTGACTGCCATATTTGTATCCTCAATATAATGATAAAATCAGGAGAATCTACATATTTAATAGATATTCTCTATAGAGAAATTATAGAATGTTATGGGTAAGAAGCTGTAAAAGTAATGTTAGTAATCTTCATTGATGGCAAAAAAAAAGTCTAAAATATGTAAATAGTAACTTAACAAATATATTCATTCATTCTATCACAAAAGTGATTATAGATAAAATTGTAATAGTCCCTCTTTAAATAATATCTTATTAAAGCTCTTAATATTCATATTAAAGCAGTTAACATATTCATTTTCATATCTTTTAGGAAAATGAGCCAAACAGAAGCAGTTATTTATGAGGAAGAGTATGGTTTGAGGTAGGTACCTATATTAAATATAAGCTTGTCTGAGATATTGTTGTCCTTGACTACCATAGAAGAAACATTGAGTTCTAACTTTATTATTTTCAAATCAATATTTTAGTTAGTTTAATGTAAGAAAAAAATAGCAATTCCTGACTGGCATTTAATACTCATCCTAGAACATTTATTATCCTGCTAATTAGATATCAAAATCCTCCGCTAATTCTCTTAAACAGGCTTGAAATAATTGCTATGTGTTTATCCTCTTTTGATCAACAATTAAAAATCATCTAAGCACTACAGTGGTAAATTGGAAATTCTTTCTAAGATCAATATCTGACCTAGTCACATACTGAAAACATTAGGCACCTAGTGGAGTTTAGTAACCACCAGTTTATTTTTCAGAAGAGAGTAACTGCAATGTATTTCTGATGATGAATTTAGTAAAGGTAAGCTTTTAATTCAAGACCATCAAATGTAAGTGTGGTGCCACACTATAGCAAGCTAGATGATGATGGATGATGATGTGCCAGTATTAAAGATGACCATTTCCTTTCTTGTTTTGTTTTGTTCTTCTGTTTCTTCCCCTACCCCTGCTCTACCTATCTTTAACTCAAGAATTTTAAAAGCATAATTTTATTTTGGAAGCTATAGTATTTGCATTTAAATTTCAAGTTAGCTAGATAAAATCTCACACTAAGCTGAGGAGAGGATTGCAGAGAATATGGATACTGTAAATCCTGGGTTCAAATCCTGGTTCTACCATTGACTCATAGAAACAAAATGCATACAGAATCTGTTCATATAGAAAAGAGGTCCTATTCCACAGTAGCCCAAAGATAATAAGTAGTTTGTAATTTTATAGTGAAATAGACAAAGAAAGATAGAGTTACTAATTAATAGTAAACCTATTTCAACCACATTTGAGACTTTTATGAGTAAATCAAATAAAAGGCACAGAGACAGGCATTACTCTTTGGGTATTTATTAGTAAATTTAGTTTATCAACAAGTTTTTCATCTGTGGTAGAGACAACTGTTCCAACTGGTCTGCATTAGGCAGGAACCCCAGAAAATTTCTTTCTGATGCAAATCTCTAGGCAAGCTAATTATGAACACCAAATTTTCCTATCTCACTACTTTGTTTTATCAGTCCAATTCTATATTATGCTTCATTCCCTATACCTCTTTTATTTTTTCCTGTATTCAGGGATCTATTTTTTGTATACCTCAGAATTTTCTTAGATCATTACCCCAACTCTAACCCACAACCTACCCACTTCAGCCAAAAGGCCTGGGTTTAAATTTCAAATTTGAGGCTGACTACATATGTGAATTTTGACAATTCCCTAATCTTCCTGTATCTTATGTTTTCCCATAAGTAAAAGTTTGACTTGATTAGACATCCTTAATCTGGGACACAAGAGTATTTTAAAAATAGTTTGATAAATGTATTTCAATATAATTTATTACCTTTCTTCTAAAATGAGGTCCATTAGTTTCACCAAATTTTCAATGGGGTCCATGATGCAGAAAAGCTTAAAGGATATTGGTCTAGATGGCTCCTTCCAGCTCTAGATGGCTCCTTCCAGCTCTAGTTCTCTGATCTTCTGAACTCAAGTATTATTTGTCATTTTTTCACATTGTAAAATTAATGCCATATGCAGTTTTATGAATTTTTTTGCCCCTTTGTCAAATGTTAATCAAAACTAACATTTGTTTTAATTTTTTCACAAACATTGATTGTATTTACTTTTCCATGTGCTATAATTGACACCAAGATATGAATGGTTTTCTTTTATTTTTCAATTAATAATTTAGAATTACTTTATCAAGTATCAAAAAGCTGTAAAAATACCTATTTGAAATAATTGAAAAAGGAAAAAAGTATAAATCTTTAGTTTAAGTATAAAATACATAATGTAATAGTAATTCAATGCATTAAAATGTGAAGTTACTCTATCGTATCCACAATAGACATGAGGGTTGAAAATAAAAAGGAACCTAATTATAGTAGAGTGTGATTAAACAACACAGGTCATTATACTAAGTATGAAAATATTTCTTTTTCTGGAAAAACAAATGACTTTTATCATCTCCTAATCCCAAGAGACAACAGAATATTTAATATAATAATTCAGAAAAAGTGAGCTAATTCCCACTTTTCATGGAAGTATTTTCTTCCAATGGATTGCTAAGCTCTTACTGCCATCTGTCTCTTTGTAACCTTTATTGTATTATTCAGGACAAGATTGGAAACAATTTTGAAATGGCTGACTTTTAAGGACATAGAAGAGTGGTATTTTTAGTTCATATTGTTTTGAATGATTGATATAAGAATTTGTTGTCTCCAATAATTAAAATTAATGGTTTGTTATAAGAGTCATCTTGGGAATTGTAAATTCATTTGGAATAATTTATTCTTTTATCCATTTAGAAGAAGTTCCACAGAGCTTACACTCCCAAATAATATTCTTACATAGGAAGTTGAAGAAACATACCCACCCTTCCAATTCAATTGTCATAAATGAGTGAAAATCATAGGTTGATTCAGTGATATAAAATCAAGAGATACCCCATATATTCCATTGATATCTTTGTGGTGTAAAGAAAGCATGTTGAAGCCTCTTTTAGTGTACCCCATATGAAAATTTTATTTGAGGAAAATGGGAATGAATCACTCAGGATGAGCAGTCATGAATGGTCATAATTGGGAGATTGGTATTTCTGAGCAACAGTTGAGTCACTGAGAAATTATTATCAATATCTACAGTTGAAATCCTAAATCCATTTGAAGTACTGAAATCCTGTGATGTCCTTCTGGATGCCCCACATTGTGTGCCAAAATGTAATTCAGGCTAGCTTTTTTGAGCATCTCTGGATGGGCCCTGTTCTTAGCAGGAGAGTCACCTGTTGCCAAAACTTGTTAATATCATCTTTGCAAGAACTTTTTTTTTTTTTTAATAGCCTTTTATTTACAGGATATATACATGGGTAACTTTACAGCATTAACAATTGCCAAACCTCTTGTTCCAATTTTTCACCCCTTACCCCCCCACCCCCTCCCCCAGATGGCAGGATGACCAGTAGATGTTAAATATATTAAAATATAAATTAGATACACAATAAGTATACATGACCAAACCGTTATTTTGCTGTACAAAAAGAATCAGACTCTGAAATATTGTACAATTAGCTTGTGAAGGAAATCAAAAATGCAGGTGGGCATAAATATAGGGATTGGGAATTCAATGTAATGGTTTTTAGTCATCTCCCAGAGTTCTTTTTCTGGGCATAGCTGGTTCAGTTCATTATTGCTCCATTGGAAATGATTTGGTTGATCTCATTGCTGAGGATGGCCAGGTCCATCAGAACTGGTCATCATATAGTATTGTTGTTGAAGTATATAATGATCTCCTGGTCCTGCTCATTTCACTCAGCATCAGTTCGTGTAAGTCTCTCCAGGCCTTTCTGAAATCATCCTGTTGGTCATTTCTTACAGAACAGTAATATTCCATAATATTCATATACCACAATTTATTCAGCCATTCTCCAACTGATGGACATCCATTCAGTTTCCAGTTTTTAGCCACTACAAACAGGGCTGCCACAAACATTTGTGCACATACAGGTCCCTTTCCCTTCTTTATAATCTCTTTGGGATATAATCCCAGTAGTAACACTGCTGGATCAAAGGGTATGCACAGTTTGATAACTTTTTGAGCATAGTTCCAAACTACTCTCCAAAATGGTTGGATTCGTTCACAACTCCACCAACAATGCATCAATGTCCCAGTTTTCCCGCATCCCCTCCAACAATCATCATTATTTTTTCCTGTCATCTTAGCCAATCTGACAGGTGTGTAGTGGTATCTTAGAGTTGTCTTAATTTGCATTTCTCTGATTAATAATGACTTGGAGCATCTTTTCATATGACTAGAAATAGTTTCAATTTCTTCATCTGAGAATTGTCTGTTCATATCCTTTGACCATTTTTCAATTGGAGAATGGCTTGATTTTTTATAAATTAGAGTTAATTCTCTATATATTTTGGAAATGAGGCCTTTATCAGAACCTTTGACTGTAAAAATATTTTCCCAGTTTATTGCTTCCCTTCTAATCTTGTCTGCATTAGTTTTGTTTGTACAAAAACTTTTCAGTTTGGTATAATCGAAATTTTCTATTTTGTGATCAGTAATGATCTCTAGTTCTGCTTTGGTCATAAAGACCTTCCCCTTCCACAGGTCTGAGAGGTAAACTATCCTATGTTCCTCTAATTTATTAATAATTTCATTCTTTATGCCTAGGTCATGAACCCATTTTGACCTTATCTTGGTGTACGGCGTTAAGTATGGATCAATGCCTAGTTTCTGCCATATTAGTTTCCAATTTTCCCAGCAATTTTTATCAAACAGTAAGTTCTTATCCCAAAAGCTGGGATCTTTGGGTTTGTCAAAGACTAGGTTGCTATATTTGTTGACTGTTTTATCCCTTGAACCTAATCTATTCCACTGATCAACTAATCTATTCCTTAGCCAATACCAAATAGTTTTGGTAACTGCTGCTCTATAATATAATTTTAGATCTGGTACAGCTAAGCCACCATCATTTGATTTTTTTTTCATTAATTCCCTTGAAATTCTTGACCTTTTGTTTTTCCATATGAACTTTGTTGTTATTTTTTCTAGGTCATTAAAATAGTTTTTTGGGAGTCTGATTGGTATAGCGCTAAATAAATAGATTAGTTTAGGTAATATTGTCATCTTTATTATATTTGCTCGCCCTATCCAAGAGCATTTTATTTTCAATTGGTTGATGGACTTAATTTGTGTGAAAAGTGGTCTGTAATTTTGCTCATAAAGTTTTGTTTTTCCTTGGAGATGATTCCTAAATATTTTTTTATCAGTAGTTACTTTAAATGGAATTCTCTTTGTAACTCTGACTGTTGGATTTTGTTAGTGATATATAAGAATGCTGATGACTTATGTGGGTTTATTTTATAACCAGCAACTTTGCTAAAGTTGTGGATTATTTCTAATAACTTTTTAGCAGAATCTCTGGGGTTCTCTAATCTATCATGTCATTGGTAAAAGTGATAATTGGTTTCCTCATTGCCTATTCTTATTCCTTAATCTTTTCTCAGCTCTTATTGCTATACAGCGTTTCTAATACAATATTAAATAGTAACGTGATGGGGCACCTTTGTTTCAGATCTTATTGGATGGTTAGCTTGTCTCCATTACATATGATGCTTACTGATGGTTTTAAATAGATGCTGGATTATTTTAAAGGAAAATCCATTTATTCCTATATTAATTTTCTAAATGGGAATATGTTATTTTTATCAAATGCTTTTTCTGCATCTATTGAGATGATCATATGGTTTTATTAATTTGGTTATTAACATGGCCAATTATATTGTAATTTTTCTTAATTGAACCACCCCTGCATTCCGATATAAATCTACTTGATCATATTATTATCTTGGGATGATTTTCTGTAGTCTTTTTGCTAATTCTTATTTAATATTTAGCATAATTTCATTGGAGATTGGTCTATAATTTTTCTTTCTCTGTTTTCCAGCCTACCTTTGGTTTATATCAATTTTCTGTCTGTGTCATAGAAGGGTTTTAGGACTCCTTTTCCCTATTTTATCAAATAATTTATATAGCATTAGAAATTGTTCTTTTGTTTGGTAAAAATTCACATCAAATCCATCGGTCCTGGGTTTTCTTAGGGAGTTGTTTTTGCCTGTTCTTTTCTTTTTTCTGAAATGGGACTATTCAAAAATTTCTTCCTCCTTTAGTCTGGAAGTCTTATTTTTGGGATCATCCATTTCATTAGGTTATCAAATTTATTGGCATAAAGTTGAGCAAAATAACTCCTTATTATTTCTCTAATTTCCTCTTCATTGGTGGAAGTTCTCCCTTTTTCATTTTAAGACTACTAATTTCATTTTCCTCCCTTCTTTTTCTAATCAGATTTACCAAGGCATCTATTTTATTGGCTTTTCATAAACCAACTCTTAGTTTTATTAATTAGTTCAATAGTTTTTTTACTTTCAATTTTTAATTTCTCCTTTTAATTTTAAATTTCCAATTTTATATTTGATTGGGGTTTTAATTTGGTCTTTTTTTAGTTTTTTTATTTCAACCCAATTCATTTCTTTTCTTTCTCTGTTTTATTCAAGTAACCTCTAAGGATATAAAATTCCCTCTTATTACCCTTTGGTCATCCCACAAATTTTGGTAGTTCTCATCATTGTTTTATCTTGAGTGAAATTATTAATTGTATCTTAATTTGCCTTCCCCAATCATTCTTTAAGATAAGTTTTTTGTTTCAATTACTTTTTGTCTATTTCCCCTAATTTTTGAATGTAGTTTTATTGCATCATGATCTGAAAAGAAAGCATTTCTTTTCTTTCTTGCATTTAATTTTAAAGGTCTTTATGTACTAATTATGGTAATTTTTGAATGGGTTCCATGTGCAGAAGAAATATATTCCTTTCTATCTCCATTCAATTTTCCCAAGATCCAACATACCTAATTTTTCTAATATTCTATTTACTTCTTTAATTTCTTTCTTTTTGTTTTGTGGTTTGTTTGTCTAATTCTGAGGAAGGGTTGAGATCTCCTACTATTACATTTTTTGTCTTTTCTTCTTAACTCTCTTAACTTTCCTTTAGGAAGTTGGATGCCAACCATTGGTGCATATATGTTTAATATTGATTTGCTTCATTGTTTTGCTACCCTTTGCGGGATGTAGTTTCCTTCCCTATCTCTTTTAATTAGATCAATTTTTACTTTTGGTCTGAATGGGATTACCCCTGCTTTTTGCTTCACCTGAAGCATAATAGATTTTTGCTCGCCTTTTACCTTTACTCTGTGTACCTCCTGCTTTAAATGTTTTCTTGTAAACAACTATTGTAGGGTTCTGACTTTTTGATCAGTCTGCTATCTTCCTCCTCTTTTGGGGGGATTCTCCCATTCACATTTAGGTTAGAATTCTAAATCTGTTTTCCTGCCATCCTTTAACCCCAGTTGGCTTTACATTCTTGCCTCCCCACCTCTTTCCCCTTTTAAACTTTTATCCACGATGCTTACCCTCTTTAAATCCTCCTCCCTCCTTTGGTCTTTCCCCCTTCCTTCCCTTATTATCTTTTTTTCCTTTTTTCCTCTCCCCTTTTTTTAATGGGGGGGAGTTTTCTCTAAAACAAAACCCAATTTTTTCTTTGGCCAACTCGTAGGTAAGTTCACAATTTTCCTCCCCTCTCAAATTCCCTCAGATTTGGATAGTTTCCCTTAGCCTCTTTGTGGGATGTGGTTTCCCTCTTTGTATCCCTCCTTCCCCACCTTTTCTGTCATCCCTTTTCCAATCACCCCTTTTCTTGTTTTCATAATCAAATTTCATTATTCTTTTTATTCCCCAAAAATAAATTCTCAAAGTTATTTTACACTGCATCTCTTGAGTTCTATTCTTGGAGATCAAATTTTTTGTTTAGTTCTGGTTTTTTCTTCAGAAACAAATGGAATTCATTTGTTTCATTAAATGTCCATCTTCTTCCCTGGAAGAAAATGCTCAGCTTAGCTGGGTAGTTTATTCTTGGCTGCATCCCAAGTTCTTGTGCCTTTCGGAATATCATATTCCAGGCCCTTCTTTCCTTTAATGTAGAGGCAGCCAGATCTTGGGTGATCCTTATTGTGGCACCTCGGTATTTAAATGGTTTTTTTTTGGCTGCTTGTAAAATTTTTTCCTTAATCTGATAGTTCTGAAATTTTGCCACAATATTCCTTGGGGTTTTTATTTTAGGGTTTCTTTCAGAAGGTGTTCGATGAATTCTTTCAATGCCTATTTTACCTTCTGATTCTATTACATCTGGGCAGTTCTCTTTGATGATTTCTTGTAAAATAGTATCTAGGCTCTTTTTTTCATCATAGTTTTCAGAAAGTCCAATAATCCTCAGATTATCTCTCCTAGATCTATTTTCCAAGTCTGTCGTTTTTGCAAGTAGATAATTCATGGTTTTTTCCAGTTTGTCATTTTTTTGTTTTTGCTTGACTGATTCTTGCTGTCTCAATGAATCATTAGTTTCTATTTGTTCAGTTCTAATTTTTAAAGAATTATTTTCTTCATTAGCTTTTTTTTACTTCTTTCTGTATATGTCCAATTGAGTTTTTAAATGTATTGTTTTGGTCTGTGGAATTTTTTTCCATTTCACTAATTTTTTTTTTTAGTGAATTATTTTCTTTTTCTAATTCACTGATCCTACTTTCTTGCGTGTTCTTTGTCTTTTCCAATTCACAGGTCCTACTTTCTTGCGAGTTCTTTGGGTTTTCCAATTCACAGATCCTACTTTCTAGTGAATTCTTTATTTTTTCCAATTCACAATTCTTACTTTCCTGAGATTTTCTTACTTTTTCCAATTCGTATTTCAGGAAGTTGTTGCTCTCTTGTAAGGCTTTTCTTTCCTTTCACCATTTATCTTCTAACTCTCTTTTGAGACTTTTAATGGTCTCTTCTATGAGAGCATCATGTAAAAGAGGACAGTCTCATGCATGTTTGCTGTTTGAGGTCTCTTCAGGTTTGCTGACCTGCTCTTTTTCTGCATCGAAGCTGTAGATTGTTCTTTTCATCTTTTTATTCATGTTTTAAAGCCTTTAGGGTATGTCTCCTAGGCAAGGGGGTTACCAGCTTCCTCTGCAGAGCAGGGAAAGATGTAAACTGATTTCCTGCTCAGAGGTATGGGAGTGCTCTGAGTGAGAGTTTTCCCTTCCCCCAACAGGAAGTGGATTCAGCACTGGTCGAGCTATCAAAGTGCCCAGTTGGGCTGAGTGGGTTAGCGATTGCCCTTGGCTAGAGACTAAGGGGTGAAAGTGTCACTGCCCCAGGCCGGAGCCTCTTGTGGGACTGTGAGTATTAGCAGCTGACTGTAGACCACCGCCCCAAACTCTGCCCCAGTGTCTCTGCCCAATGCAAATCGGCCCTGGAAAAGCTCTATGGCCCCAAGCCAAGCTCCCCACTGGGCAGATTGGAGGCTAACCTGGGCTGTGTCCTCCTACCGTGCAGGATCACAGCTGCCCCAAGGAAAAGCCCGGTACTGCTTGTTGGGGATGTGCGCTTGTGCTGAGATCTGTGCTTTCACTTTCGGTTTGAGGCTCTCCTCAGAACCTAATTTCTCTCCCTGTCTGCCCTGATCTCCCCCCTGGCCCCGGAACCAACCTTTTTTTGGCGAGACTGCAGATTTTCTTCGGCTGGTGAGTTGTTCTACTTCTTATCTTTACGAATTGTAGCAGTCAGGACTATTTTTGAGGCTCGATATAATATTGATAAAGAGGGTAAGAGAAGAGCTTAGAAAGTCATGTGTGTCTTCTCTGCCATCTTGGCTCCGCTCCCAAGAACTTCTTGAATACATGTTCCCTTCTCTTCTCTGACACTACCACTACTTTGTTGCAGGTCCTCATTATCTCACTCCTATTTTATTGCAATATCAGATTAGAGACTGGGCCTGCCTCAGATGTCTCCTTGTTCCAATCTACTCTTCATTCAGCCTGATTTTCCTAAAGCACAGATCTTATTATATTATCCAATTACTAAATAAACTTCACTGGCTACATATCATCTCTAAGATCATACTTATAAACACAACATGGGGCTCTGGCTGTCAAAATTTCAAAATCTAGCCCATTCTTAATTTTTCAGTCTTACACTTTTCTCTCAGCCTATACTTTTAATTCAGTGAAACTGTCATTTTATTCCACAAACAAGACGCTTCCTTTCACATCTCTGAACATTTTCTCTGAATGTCCCCTGTACCTTCAATGGTGCTTTTCTTCTTCATCTCCATCTCCTGATTTCCTTGACTTCCTTTAAGACCCAAGTAAAATCAAAAGAAGTCTTTTCAAATCCATCTTGGGTCTAGTGTTTTTTTTTCTTCTCTCTTTCAAATATTTCTTATTTATCTGGCTATAGCTTTTCTGTATATCATTAGTTTGCCTGTTGTCTCCCAACACAGGACTGTAAGTTTGTCAAGAGCAAGGATGGTATTTTGCCTCTTTTTGTATACTCACAGTTTAGCATAATCCTGAAACACATTAGACACTTGAATAAATGCTTATTGACTCAATGATTTTCATTTTGTAAATGAGAAAATTGAGGCTTAGACATCTGTTGTTTCAAATTATTATAATGTACTGTATTTTAACCAAATTTGCTGCCCATTATTGTGTCTCTTAAAACCAGTACCCCTCCTTTAATCAAGCTATTCCACTCACTTTGGAAGCATTCCTTTTCTTACTTTTCAACTCACAAAATATTTTTTCCCTTCAAGAAAAAATTTAGTTGGAATCAATTAGGCTATAAGTGAACAAATGTTGGTGATGTAACATCATAGTGCTTTAAAAAGTGAAGAACTGATGATTTTCAAGATATATATTGAAAAATCAGACTGCATCTGATTTGATGCAGAGTTTAGTCAATAGAACCAAACCAATTCATTTTTTTAAAACTTGAAGGTTTTTATTAACTGAAAAAGAATAAAATAAGAACTTGGAAAACAGTTTGTATATTAGCAAGATTATAAATATAAGTAGTTTTGAAATCTACAGAACTCTAATCAAAACAATACTTATCAAGGATAAAATATACTATCCAACTCCTGACATGTCAGAAAGGTATAGAAGGACACACACACACACACACAAACCCACACACACACTATATATATATATATATAGATATAGATATATCTACAGTGGGTATATATGTATATATATGCATATATGTACATATAAATATATACATATCAATATACAAATAAATATATGTATAAGTGTATATATTTTGTGTGTTAACATGACCAATGAATGATTTGTTTTACTCAACAGTATTAGAGGGGATTTCTTTTTCATTTTTCCCTCAATGAGGTAAAAAGAAAAAAAATGGTTTCTTTTCATTAAAAAAGTTAGTAAAATATATCTTTAAATACAGTTGTTCTGTGTGGTCTGAGATTTTGGGGATCAGAACTAACTCTTAAGTTCTTCCTAGCAAATGAAAATACAGAATTTCAAACTTTTAAAGGAACTGTGGATTCTAAGTAACTGTTGACTTGAAGTTTCACATGCATTGTTAGGTTCCTTTGAATAACAAAACAAGAGCTATTATTTATAGAGCTTTGTTTGGAAATTATAGCCATAATACAGTAGTTGTTAACTGATTTGTATGAATTATATAAATGAATATGTTATTTATTATTATAAGTAATTTGCTTTTAGAATGACTATCCTTAGGAAGCGTGTCTAAGGAATTCTCTAACTTTGATAATTCTCTCCTTTCTTTAAATCACATTGTACTTACTTGAACAAATGTTAGAATATAAGTTCAATAAGGACAGAGTTAATTTCCATTTTTCTTTCGTAATTCAGTGTATATCAGTTCCTAGAACATTGTGGGAAATTAATAAATTCATATTTAATGAATTAATGAATGAACAAAAATCTGACTTTGCATAAATCCAATTCTAAATTTGAGCATTTAATTCTGTTATTCACAAAACTGATATTCCACTTTCTTAAAAATCATGAATATAAATATAGAAAAAATAAAAGTTCAAAGTTGTATTTGACTAGTTGTCATAATGAATCAGTCATTTGTCTTTTCCATGTGTGAAACTCCTTGTGAATAGAAAATCAGGCACAGAAATCAAACAATTGAACTAAAAATATTTAGATTTAGGTTTGACAAGGAACCCCACTGCTGGATCACTGCCTTGTCAAAGAAGAGGGGCTTGCATATCAAAATAAAACTATGAGCTACACCATTCAGAGTTACCCAAGATGAAGACATCATAGTGTAGCATTTTGACTAAAGGTGTACTGCTAAGAAGAAAATGGCAAGCACTCCAGTATCTTTGATAAGAAAATTACATGGGCCTGGTTTGCTTTGATCCATGGAGTCAAGAGTTGGATATTATTGAACAACTTAATAAGAATAACAATGCTAAGGAACAGATCCCAAACAAAAAGTCAGTCAACATATTTGACTAGGGATCTTTTTTATTCTATTTTTTTTCAGATAGATTAATTATGATGATGATGATGATAATGATGATAGTGAAGATGAGAGACAGAGACACAGAAAAAAGATAGAGACAGAGACACACAGAGATAAAAATAAGGAAACAGAAAGAGGAGGGGTCAAGAGAAAGATTAAACAAAAATATTTCTTCTCCAGGCAGAGGGATATGAAGATTAGAATGATACAATATATGATCGACATACAGGATAGACAATTTTTAGAACTCTATATATGCATTTTAAAAAAAATATTAATACTTGTTTGGTTAACACTAGTAGGCAAAAGCAGTTGAGTAAACTGGAATAAATTTGGGTAAATGATAATCCATAATATTTCTTTTGAGGATCATCTATCTAATTAAAATGTGCAGCAGTAGAAGCAAGGAAACATATAGAAAAATAAATGGATCAAAAAACATTTAACAAGTATCTACAGTAGGCTGAGGATTGTTTCAGATCCTGTGGTTTCCTAGGGGAGTCAAGCAAATATACATAAACTTATTAAAAATTTATAATGTTAAACTGAACATCTATTATATGCATCTTACTGTGACTTTTAAATATGTAATAAATTTACCATGTTAATTTCTTTTTTCTTTTTTTTCCTTTTTTCCCCTTACCTTTCCTCCCCCCATCCCAGAAATGGTTATCATTAAATACAAATGTGTATATGTGAGGATGGATAGATAATTATACTTCCCTGGATGTAGATAGTATATTCCTTTATACGTTCTTTACATTTAATTTGGGTATTTATAATAGTAAAAGGACTTGTGTGCAATTACCTTTTTTATTATACTATGTCATGATATGCTTATTTTATTCCATAAGTTAAAAACACAAAATAAAAGAATTTATTTTGTGCATACTATCATACTAAATATTGTTGAGGAGATATATACAAATGGTTTAGAGTCAAACTTCAAAGATATATGTTGACTTCAAGATATGTACATTCGTTGAAAAGCATCTTAAAATTTGACTAAAACTCTACCAAGTAAAAATTAATTTGGATTAAAAATACCTTCTATAGTGGAAAGAATAGTAGTTTTGGAATTCGGTGGCCTGCTTTTGAAACCTGGTTCTGCCACTTACTATGAGCAGTTTGGGAATTTCACAATCTCTCTCTGAGGTTTAGTTTCCACATACTACAATAAGGATTATAAATATAATGACCTCTAACATCCCTCCTAGATCTATTTCCATATACCATGAACTTTTAAAGTATCAGTTACCCCCTTTTTTTTTAGTACCTGCCAGAAGTCAACTGAAGTAGAATGTAGTAAGAGGAATCAGATTTGGAACATGGACCTTTTTGAAGATTAAACTTATGAGAGTGGGATGAGAAGATATGGAATAGCCAAAATAAAAATAAAAAAAATTAATCCACTGAGGATTTTGGAAGACAAAGATTAGAAATAGAAATAAGAAGAGTGAAAGACTATTAACTTGGCTAGACCACATACAGAATCAAATATTAAATGCTTTGTTTTGCTTAGAAAATTCTTCATAAGGTGTGCCTCCCATGTTTTCAGTCTTTTTACACCTTACATTTTCCTCCCACCACATCACTACTACCACATATTCTATAATGCAGTGACACTGACCTTCTTGCTTTTTCAAGGAATAAAAAGGAAAAAAAAGTCAAACAAATAAAATCATATAAAATTAACTCTCCTCCAGAATGCGCACATTTATACTAGCTACCCTCTATTCTTGGAATGCTTTCCCTCCCCCTCTTTGCCTAGTGGCCTCCCTAGTTTTGTTCAACTCTCAGGTAAAACTTTTCTTCTACAGGAAGTCTTTCAGGTCTTCCTTTAATTCTAGTGCCTAGAAAACAATTAATTCTGGCTGATTATTTCAAAAGTATTTTGTATATGGTATTTTAAAATCATACTTACTTATATGTTGTTTCTCCCATTACACTATAAACTCCTTGAGAGCATGGACTTCCTTTGTTTTGTAACTCTAGCACTTAGAAGAGGGCCTTGCAATTCACAAGAGGAGCTTAATCAATTTCTATGGGCTGATTTTTTTTAAAACACTGATTGTCCCCACCTTTTGTCGCTTTTGCCCATTTGCTATATGTATGGTAAAACAAAACAAAACAAAAAACTATTTTAATCACTACCATTATTTGTCCTTAGCTTATTCTTTATAAAAAAAATTCTTCATTTGGAGAGTTTAAAATGGAGGAGCCTATTAAAATGAGTTAAAAACCTATTTCTTTGTCAACTATGCTAGCTAGTTACCTATACTTAAATAAAGGCAATATCTATCATCATAACTTATATTTCACTTGGCATATCCAACTTTGAACAGGAAATACATTTATAATTCAAAAGATGAACCTTTGTGGGAAACCCAGCATCCAGATGAAGGTGGATACTTTGGCCTAGAAACCCAAATTACCAGACTTCAGGCATACAACATCTTTAAAAGAGAAATGGACATTTCCCCCCTCTTATTGTCTTTTTTAAAATAAAAGCTATAACTCTGGGAAATAACCATTTGTACATTTTTTTTTATTAAATTCAATTCTTTTTCGAAACAAAATTCTGATTTTGGCAATTCATTGAAAATTCATTTTCCCCTTCAAGATTATGCTCATTTGTTAGATATGATATTTTCAGTTTCAACACTAGTTCTTTTGCTTATCAAAATATAATTTCCCAATACCTGTGATCTACTTTTTTGCGGCTTGGTTCAGGAAAAAAAAAAAAACAATTTTTTTCAACTATAGAATCCAGAAATTAGCTAATGAAAATGTGTAATAGTCCTTTAACTATTAATTATACATGTATATATATATGTGTGTGTGTGTGTGTGTATGTATACATACACCAGTATAATTATTTTCCTCTATAATTATCTATATTATGTTTTATAGTTTTACTTTTTGTTTGTTTTCTGAGAAAAGTACAAAAGCTTCAGCAAACTAACAAAGCTGTCCAACACATGAATAAGCTGTTATGCTGCCTTGTGAGGAAGAAGAAGTGGCATCCTTTCTCTTTAAATTTCTGTTACCACTATCAATAGAATCAAAAAAACTTTCTTTTCTGTATAGTTCAAACTAAACACATACAACACAAATCCTGTTTTATAAAACTTGTATAACATATACATGTGTATACATATAAATATATATGTGTGTGTTTATATTAATCATATTGCCTTTAGCCCATTCTTAGTGATAAAAAATAAAAATGCCTCAAAAGAAGTCTTTGGTAAAGAACAAAGATATTTTTGGAAAGAAAAAATATACAAGAATTATAAAAGCCATTTCATTTGGAAATAGATTTATTCATTGTCTACATTAACTTCTTATTACATTTAGACTAGTATAAAATTACCACCTAGTAATCAGTCCTGCAAATAAGCACTGTGCTTTATCATTCACATTTCATTGCCCTTACTGTAAAGATGTTGTTATGAACTGCTGCTCATTCAATTCATTCTCTGTAGCTTTTCTACCATACGCACACATATATACATATACACACGTGCAGATATTCATTGATAGATATTTGCATGTAAACACAGATATTATATATGTGTGTATATATATATAAATACAGATATATGTGTGTGTTTTTATTACAGAAAAATATTGACATGTATACTACATATGCATATATATATAAATCTGCATAGAAACATATGTGCCAATATAATTGTATAGATATGTTATCAATTTTAGCTAAATATTACAAGATATATTATGTATGCATATATATTCTATTCAATAAGCATGTATTATTTGCATAAATCCTATTTTTACTGATTACCATTTAAATCAGCAACTTTCTCTCAATACTATTATATATACTTGAAATTGTATGAAGCTGGATTCTTATTTCTATGGATATAGTAAGCTGAATATTTTAAAATTTGGATGAGATCATTTAGAATGAAAAATTTAGTTATTAGTCAAAGAAAACTGGTATAAATTTTTTTCAGTGGTATTTATAGTCTCTACATGGTCAAGAGTAATTTGTTATGTTGACAAAGATGGATGTTAGGAAATATGAGAATAGCATTATCTTTAAATACAAATTTTACTACATTCTCTTATTAACAAAAAAAAGTAGAAAAAATTGCACATCATTTCAACCTAATAATCTCTTTAATTATGCCATTACATTGCCTTGTAAAGAGCTTTAAAGAATCAACCAGTAATGTATTTATTAAAAGGATATTACAATTTAGCAGTAGCAACTAGATTACTAGAAGCAATCTTTTGGAAATTGGATGCCACAAATATATCCCTTCTCTTACAATTGTTATTGAAGAAAATGTTGCAATTTTGGTTAAGAAGATATGAAATCACATCCCATGTAGAGAGACAATAATTGTACTAAATCCTAAATTCATTATTACCTGAAAACACCTTTTAGTCACATTCTGTTACTTCAATTATTTTTTCTTACTTTCCTAGGAAAGCTGAATTGTTTTAATTAAAATCTGAGTAGAAAGTGTATTATGAAGTCCTTTCAAATGTTAAAGTATTCTTACCATCTGTACTGGTCAAAAATCCCTCTGTCTCAGTAAATAGTTTCTCATATTTTATGGTCAAAACCACTTATCACCCAGTTGACAATTCTCATGAAATGAGGCCTTCACTCCAAATTGAGCCAGGCTATTCTACAGACAATAGAAATACAGCATGTCTACATGTCAATTTCTGAAGAGTTTCTATAAATTTGTCATACTTAGATTCAGGACATACCCCTAACTTACACTAGCTCTGAGATCTTGGATAATTCTGGGCTCTAGAACGTCTTTCATGAATGTAAATTTCAGAACAAGTCTTAAATTTGGATTTATAGATAAGATTTCCTTACCAGAAATCTCCTTACATGGAGGAAACCAATGAAACTAAAAAAAACCAAAAAACAAAACGATAATTAAGTCAGATAGTGAGTTGGACAGTAGGGGTACAAAGACAAGACATATTTTACCTCATATATCCCAATAAAATATGCATAAAACTACATGCAAAGAAATTGTTGTGTGTTGGACAAAAGAGGAGGGGAAGAATAACAATCAATTCAGGAAATCTGGAAAAATTTCTCGAAGGAAATTGAGCTGAGTCTTGAAGAGAGTTAGACATTTAACTAAAGGGTTTGGAGGATAGAATACTGGACCTCAGTTGAAGAAGGTCTGGGTTTGGAATCTGCCTCAAATACTTAATTAATTATGTAATCCCAGACAATTCACTGAAGTGTCTCTTTATAATTTGTAATCAGTATAATAATACATAACTTACAGGGTTGTTGTGAGAAACAAGATCTCGGAGATAAAATGGTTTACAAATGATGCTTGTTATCATTAATACTAACAACAATATTAAGAATTAGGAATGAGTAGAGAGAAAATTCTAGGCATGCGTTTGGTCTATACAAAGATACAGAAATGTAGTGATGGTTACCAGGAATAACCATTTAATCTAAATTATAGATTATCAGAGGGGAAGTAATGTGTGACCAGTCTGAATATATAGGATGGACCCAGAATAAGAACTCTAAATGGCAAGGGAACATGTAATTTTTCCTTTAGTCAATGAGAATAAATAAATGAATGAGTAAATGAATGAATGCAAAAGCATGTACTGAATGCTTAGTGTGTGCCAGCTATAATATCAAATAATCTGATAGTAAGAATTAAAAAAATTCTTCAGCAGTTGTCACTGCTAAGGAATTGGGGACTTAGTTTCTAAATGGAAGTTTCAATATCCCATCTTCACAAAAAGCACTTTGTTTTTTCATATATAAACTTATATGTATAATGTCTATTCGAAAATTCTAAAACTATTTTACAGTACAAAAAAGAAAAAAAAAATAGCATTATTTTGTAGTAGAGAAACACCAGATGTTTTTCTAAGAAAATCAAACATAAAGAAAAGGTGTTATCCCCATTACTGTTTATTACTATTGTAGAGGGCTGCAGACAGTGGGGGAACTTTGGGTAAGGTATAAGATCCTGCAACCCAGAGGGAACCTGCTGACAATGTCTGGTTTGGCTCCCCATCTCCCCTAAGGGCTCTCACCCTTCCTGGGAAGTCAAGGAGGGAATGACCACCTAAGTTCTACTTGAAGCAAGGGATACTTATCTAAAGAGGCATTTACAGATCAATAGCAGGGTGCTTATAGTTAGCACTTGTGCAGTCTGCTGTGGTGATGTAATGGTTCTATAGTTGGCACATGCTCAGTGTGCTGCAGTTGAAGTGGAAGGGCACCCCTCTGGACCTTGAGAAACATAATCTTGAAACTCTGTAGTTAGAAGTTTGTTACTAACTCTTCATGTCCTAATGCAGGTGATATTTTTACACCCCTAGATGTGCTGCCCTAAAAAACCTAAGACCTTGACAACTTGATAAACAAAGAAATATTGTCTTATTGCCACATTTTATATGTGTCTCTGAAATCACTTGATACTGACCCCTCCAATCTTAGTGTCAGGAGATCAGTCCTGGCCAGTAATAAATGCTCTTAAATTTTCATTATTTTGGCTGTCCTGTATTTTCTCTCATCTAGGCACTTCAGAGTGATATAAAAAGGAAAGATTTTTACTTGGATGACCAAACAAAGAAGTATTGGGAAAGAAACAAGCAAAGGATTGGTGGCTGTGGCCTCAGAGAGTACAACATGTGGAACATAGTAAAGGAAGTCTTTTTTAGTATTTTTTAGTATTTTACTGATATCCCTTGGAGAGCTGAATCCTGTCCCTGTCCGAACTATGCATCCTTTGCCTCAAAGAACAGTAGGCTTGACAATTTCACCTTCTCACAGTGCTTACAAAACAGGGTCTATCCATACGATGAGTTAGGAAATTCAGTGTGGCTAATATTTCAGTCACTAATACAGGTAGACAATGTGCAACATCACCCAGGAGAAGCAGTAGCATCAGGGTTACTGATACGCACTCCTGATAGGCAATTTGGTGACATTTGCCCAGATTTTGACTCCCAACAACAGAATCCAGAAATATTCTGGAGCTGTGACAGCTGACCATCCTGTGATCACTATCTATGTAAATGGCATACCTTTGAAAGGATTGGTAGACAAGGGTACAGATTGTACAGTCATTAGAGGTGCCAATTGTCTCAGTCATTAGCCAAAGATTATGGCAAACACCCATATGTCTGGCACAGGAGGATCAATACGAGATGAAATTAGTGCTTGTTGGAATCTTTACAAAGTGCTAAGTCATTAGAATAGATAGAGACTATAATTATCTAATTTAGCATGGTTCAATATGATTGATCTGATCCTACAAGGAGATGTTATGGGCCAGAACTTGAAACAAGGTACTAAGTGGAATTGAAGGAAGTAATGCTTGTGTGCTTGGGTTTGCACCTTTAAGAGTTTACATATTAGAGTTCACAAGTACGGGAGATACACGAAGTTAACTTCTCCCATAATCCCACTCTCAGAGGAGGAGTCAACCTTTTACACTGAGCATAAAAAGAGCTTCAGTGAATCAGTCAGAGTCAGTTCAGAAGAAGCCATGAGTCGGAGTTGAGCTAGAGCCAGAAGTCACTCCAGAAGACTGACAGAGTGAGAGTTCAGTTTGGGAGATTGAGAAGCTAATCTGCTGTTGGGTAGAACCAAGATTCAGAGAGAGACTGAAGCTAGCAACAAGAGCTCTCAAAACCAAAGAAAGCTAACTGGGCTATTTTGGAAGAAACAATAAAGAACTACTTTAACCCCGGCTGCATTTGGAGTGGTTATTACTCTGAACTGAAACTAAGGCTGCCTCCAGAAAAACCTTCCCAAGAAACCTGCTCCCACAGAGAACCATCTTATATTTTAGAAAAAAGAAGAGAACACCACAAGTGCTACCCTTTGAGATGGATATTTGAAGATAAGACAAGAGTTTTTACTCTTTTGTAATTAAAAAAAATCCCATAAATCTGTGGGGAAGACACTGTTTCCATTCTATCCCTCTGGAAAAGGAGGATATGAAAAGATTTGCTTTTTCAGTGCCCAATGTCAACTTAGCTGAGCCTTATAAAAGATATGAATGGACAGTTTTGCCACAGGGAATGAAAAATAGCCCAACTATGTGCCAAATGTATGTTGCTGCTGCTCTTACTCCAGTAAGAAATGTATTGCCAAAAGTAATGTTGTTACATTATATGGATGATATCTTGGAGTGTGCACCTGAGGAGCAAATGTTAGAAACATGTCTACAAAATACCATAGAAACACTAAGGAATTAAAAATTGCATATAACCCCAGAAAAAATTCAAAGACATGCTCCTTTTTGATATTTAGGACATCAAGTGTATCCTAAGGTGCTTACAGTACAAAAACTTTCTTTAAGAATAGAGAAGTTCAACACCTTAAATGATTTTCAGAAATTAATATGAGATATCCAATGGATGTGTCCAATGTTAGGCTTAACCACCTACAAATTGCAACTATTATATGACATTTTAAAGGGCCAACTATCTTTACAGATGGATCCAAACATAACATTTGTGCTGTATACACTCATGATTTAACTATAAAGAGACTAGTCAGAATTTCCTTTCAGTCCACTCAGCAGAATGAATTGTATGCAATTAATCTAGCTCTTACTTATTATCTAGGAGATAAATATAATATCTAATTAGGACTATTCAGTAGGTGAGATACAAAGAATTGCCACAATCCAAATGAAATTTGTAGCTTATAATATATATATATATATATATATATATATATATATATATATCAGCACTATAAGGAACTTCAACAGCAAGTGAGAAAGCATCTAGGTAAGTATTACATCTTTCATGTCCAGTCTCATAGTGGACTTCCAGGTCCTATTTTTGATGGAAATTCCAAGGCAGATAACCTTCTAACCATGTTAGCCAATACTTCTTTATTTCAGGCAGCCCAAGAATCTCATTCTAAATATCATCAGGCTCCTTGAGTTTTATATTTGCAATCTGGGATAACAAAAGAGGAAGCTAGGAGCTTATAAAAAGGCTATACAGCTTGCCTTCCTTTCCCGCTCCTACCCTCCCTCCAGGGAAGAACCCTCGTGGTTTGAGCCCCAATGAAATTTGGTAAATGGATGTAACCCATTATAAATTTTTTGGTTATCTGTCTTTTATCCATGTTGTAGTAGACCTTTTCAGAATTCACTTTTGCAATACCAGCAGCCAAAGAGACAGCCTGAGTGGTCATTGAATTCCTTATATAAGTTTTTGTATGGGGTTATTATGGGAGTGCCATAAGCAATAAAAACAGATAATGGACTTGCATAAGTCCATTGATTTTTTTTTAGAAGTCTATTTGGAAGTCTAAATATTTTCACACTTTTGTAAACAGTATCAGATTTTATACACCACTGGCATACCTTTTAATCCTTAAGGACAGGCAATTATAGAGAGGAGGAACAGAGACGCTCTTCCAAAAAATAAAAGAAAGGGAGACCTACAAGTAACTCTAGAGAACTTCTAAACTTAGCCCTCTATAGTATTATTTTTTGGATTTTTGATGGAAATGCACTGGCTCCGGCAGACAGATTTCATAACCCACCAGAAAGGAAGTATCCAGTGTGAGAGCTCCACTATCTTTAGATAATCACCAGGTGATGTGGAGAGATCCAGAAAGTGGTGAATGGAAAGAAGCATATAGGTTAAATGCTTGGAGAACAGGGTTCACTTGTATCTCTACAGATGGAGAAGGAATCAGATGAGTGACAACAAGCCATATCCAACTTGTCCATCAGAGAGAGACAAAAAAAAAAAAAAAAAAAAAAAAAAAAAAAAAAAAAAAGAAGAAGAAGAAGAAGAAGACCTTTGAAATGAAGGAGAAGACCCAAGAAATATCATGTGCTTCCCTCTCTGACTACATGTGCCACTGAAAGAGCTTGTCTGTAAACCCAATGTGTATGGCAGTTGACTCATAAACATCAAACATTGTTAATGAGACTGTTTAAGGATTTCAAAAGCTACAGGAATCATTGCATTCCCTCAGACATGAAGTGATGGACAAGAGATTGGTTTTGGATTATTCCTTGGCTGCTGAAAGAGGTTTATCTATGGTTGTTATTTATATACCCTCCTTCTAGGACTCATGGAAATCTTTTTATAATACCCTGTTGATTCATATTGTTTGTTGCATTACTGCCTGCTTGTGTAATACCTCCCATGCTGATGGATTTATATATACCTGTTTCAAGTAAAACAAAAGAAAGTGGGAGCTATAGAGGGCAGCAGATAGTGGGGGAACTCTGGGCAAGGTATAAGACCCTTCAGTCCAGAGGGAACTTCCTGACAATGTCTAGTTTGGCTCCCCATTTCCCTTTGGTGTGTCTCACCCTTCCTGAGAAGTCAAGGAGGGTGTGACCATTTGTGTTCTACTTGAAGCAAGGGATACTTTTGGTAAAGAGGAATTTTCATATCAATAGCAGGGTGCTTAAAGTTAATACTTGGGCAGTGTGCTATGGTGATATAATGCTAATAGTTAGTACACGCTCAGTGTGCTGTAGTGATGTAATCATACTAAGATATTCAGGGGCTGAGAGGACTTGAAACAAATGGACTATATCTTTGACCTGATCTTGACCATCCTCGGGGGTCTCCTTCCTTCATCATTCTTCCACTAAGACTAAGGCTAGTCCTGAGGTCCTCTAGAGAAGTAGTCTGAACAGCATATTTTAGCACCCCAGCATGGGGGCTCCAGAAAGCATAGCATATTTTGGCACCCCAGCATGGGAGATCTAGAAAGCATAGTATATTTTGGCACTCCAATTTGGGGGCTCTAGAAAGCACACTACAACGATAATTTTAAAGATGATAGAAAAAAGATAAAAATATATTAAAGATGATAGAAAAAATATATTAGCAATAGTATTAGAAAAATAATTTGATAGAATGGCTAAAAGATATGAAGAGGCAATTTTAAAATGAAGAATTTTATGCTATTAAAAACCATGAGAAATAATGTCTCAAATCATTAAATAGAAAAATAAACATTAAAAAAAACCCTGTAATGTTTTATCTCTTTACCATCTGATTATCAAAGTTGAAAATTACATATGTTGAAGAGGTTAAGGGCTAATACATCCCCAAATAAACAGTTGTTGGAGCTGTGAATAGGTTCAAATGCTTTGTGAAACAACTTGAAATTATAGCAGCAATATCACTAAACTGTATGGGTCATTGAATTCAATGACCTTACAAATGGACATAAGAGACTAAGAGAGCAAAAGTAGGGAGAAAGATTACACCACACGTATATATACACAAACATACACATACATGTATGTATATTTAGATACACACATATACATGTGTGTATATACAGAAAAATGTGATCAGTAAAACAATATTTTCAAAAAAATTGAAATAAAATGAATAACAACTATTGAGGATTGAATATAAGAAATACTAAATGGTATATTATAAATTTTTTTAAAAAGTAAAGATTTGAATGAACTGATGCTGAACAAAATATATAGAATGTAGAAAACATAATTATATCATTAATACAAAGGAAAATAATATTAAGATAAAAAAGAATTTTGAATGATAATATGAAAAAAATTACTTAGATGCTTCATGAAGACATGCTTCCCTCCTTTCTCCACTTTTTTTAATAGATATGTGTAATAGCCTACAGATGTAGAATGAAGCACATGCTATTAGAGATGAACTATGTATTAGGCTGTTTTGCTGAAGTATTCTTCTTTTTAAAAAGTGAAGGGTTAGTAGATAATGTAATAACAAAGACACACTAACAAAACATTGCTTTTAAATGGAAAATCCACACAGCTATTATGAGGCTTCAAAATCAAAGAGCTATATTCAAGAGTTATCATTAGGTGAACAGCATTCTCTTTGAAGTAACAAAAGCGTTTGAATGATAGGTCAATACTAGACTCTGTAATTTTGTTTAATATAGGTGTTGAAAGGAGGTGATCCTTAGTAACTTACAGGATAATATTTGATTCAATAAAAGACTTTGGTCAAGAACCATAATGCTTGGAAACACACAGGATAATTTGTAATAAGAATAAATTTTGAATAATATACTTACAAAGGAGGGAAAATGATATTAACACAAAGTTTGCCATACTCTGCAAGGAGATCAGAAATGTGTCATCTGGTCTTTTACACCACAGATAGGTTGTGATTCAATAATATATAATGATTGCTAAACAATAATATATAATGCTAAGTAGGATTCTTAATCTCTCCTACTATTATTGGGGAGAATCTAAGTTTCTTCATCTTCAAAGTAAGATCAAGACTGTGTGATATCTAAAATTCCATCTATATCTAATTCCTATAATGCTATGATCTTAAATTATTTTTAATGCTATAATTATGTGTAGATAGTACCTTGATTTAAGTATTGAAAGAAAATTGAGAAATGGATTAAGACATTTCTCATTGAATTTGAAAATTCCTCATTATTCATTTTTAAAATATTTGTCTTTATGAATCTGTAGGATAAAATTCCCTAATGAGTGTGAAAAAGGAGATATTAAAGTGGAAATTCTATCCATCAGTTTGATCTTTATACAGATCCAATATTGCTCCGTTACTGCTGATATATGTCATGCAGTGTCCTTTAGGGCAAAACATCTGAGGGGTGGCAGGAGAAGAAAAAAAAAAGATTTTCATTAGCATTTGCATTTACAGAGGAAAACTAGTTTCAGAAAAGTGATCACTTTGATAAAGAAAAATTCATTGACTATCCATCTCTGACAAGTAAAAAATACCATATACTGTTATTACTCAAGCCCTCATTGTTGATGTATCCCCAAAACCTTCATATGATATGTCACTGATAGAATTAAAGAGCAGTTTGGAATTTTGTATGTAGAATTTTCTTCCCCTCAACCTTCAAAGAATACATCATATCATTTGATCAGTAAAGAGCTAACCCTGACCTTTATCTGAACAGTGCTATGAAAAACTATTTTGTTAGTTGCCTATCAATAACTCTATTTAGATGACTCACAAGTGACTAAAACTCAAAATGTCCAGAGTAATGTTTATTCTCTTTTTCCACAAATATTTTCCTCATTTGATAATTTTGCATTCCAGGTTCTTCACAATTTAGTTCAGTTCTTCAATCCAAAAATAATGTTCACCAAATCCCTTTGGTCACGTTACATTCTAGATGAATTAATGGAATTTTGTCTTCTTGCTTGAATATATAAATGTTTTCTCTCTTATTTGGAATTTCCCTCTGTTTTCTTTTATTAAAGTTCACTTCTTTTTTAAAATCAGCTTATCTCTCAAGATTTCCCTGATTGTCCCCAGATAATAGTGTTCCCTTCCTTCCTTAAAGTCATATCTTGCTGCTTTTGTCCTCACATGTGCATCTGTTACATTCTATTATAGTTATTCATATTTTATCCTTTAATAATACGAAAGCTCCTTAAGAACATAGTATGTGCTATTTTTTTTCAAACAAAAGTTTGCCATAAATTGAAAACTATCAGATCAGTTGGTGCAGTGGATAGAGGATCAGTTCTAACTCAGGAGGATCTGAATTCAAACCCGGGACTTAATACTTCCTAACTGTGTGATCCCAGGCAAATCACTTAATCCCAATTGTCTCAGCTACATAAAAATAAATAAATTAAAAACTCTGAGAATCTATGAGTTTCAGTGATACAGATACTTATAACACTAACAGGCAGGGAGTTCATGGTTTGAACAAAAGCTGACTCAAATTTTCTGTGTTACATCACAAGAAAAGGTAATCCCTGGGAATTCAAGGATGCCTCCATTGTCCATCTCTATAAAAGTAAAGGAAATAGATTGTCCTGGGATAATCTCTTAGTTATTTCTGGAAATATTCTTATCAGAGTCCTCCTTAATGGATTGATCCTTCACTTGGAAGATAGTTAACTACCTGAGAATCAGTGTGTCATCAGAAAGATGCATGGTTTTTTTGTTTGCAGATGACTATATACCCAATTCAGTATCTGAAGCTGAACAAAAAATATGAAGCAATTTTCTATTGCTTGTGCTAATTTGGGGCTTATCAATTGACACCAAGACAACATAGTCAGTCAGCACTGCACCATCCATATACAGATTAATTGGAAAATCCAAGAAATTTTGAATACTGTAGATAAGCTCACTTACCTTGGCTGTATACTTTTCAGGGATGTACACATAGATGATGTGGCTGATATACACATTGCCAGATCTAGTTCAATGTTTTAGAGGCTCTGTAGGAAAGTGTAGGACAGACGAGGTATTAGATTGTGTACCACATTGAAAGTCTACAGAGCAGCTATACTGACCTCATTATTATATACCTATGAAACCTAGACAACCTACTAGTGCCATGACAGGAAACTGAATCAGTTCCATCTGAAATGTTTTAGGAAGATTCTGAAGATTGCTTGGCAAGATAAGGTGCTTGACATTGAAGTCTTTTCTTGAACTAAACTGTCAAGTATTCAAACTCTACTGGAGAGAGAGCAATTCCAATGGGCTGGCCACATTGCTCAAATTGACAAATATATGTTTGCCTAAAAACTATTTTACAGAGAATTCACACAAGGCAGGCACTCACATGGAAGTCAGAAAAATTAATACAAGGACACTCTCATGATCTCCTTGTAAAACTTTGGAGAAAATAGTATGACATGGGACACACTGGCAAAGAACCCCCCAACATGGCATACTGACCCATATCAAAGAAGATACTATCCTCTATGAGCAGAGCAGAATTGCAGCATCTCAAAAGAAACAGGAAATATACAAAGTTAGAGACATCTCTATACTGAATGCTCATACTATTTGTGCTCAACCTGTGGTAGTCTTCCAAGTTTAGTCATTATCTGATCATTGTCTGATCAATCATTGTCTACTTGATTGATCACATTGTATCTTGACTCGTGATACCATTTTAGTCCTCACAAGGACAAAAGGACAACAACTAATTAACCAACCATGCTAAAAAAAATAGCAACCTTTCACACATTAGCTGATGGACATTATAAGATGCTGTGAACTTCAAAACACATCAAAAATTTGTCTCCATTGTTTCAGTCATATTCAAATTGGGTGGGTTTCTTTTTTTATTTTTTGAAAACAGTTCATTTCTTATAGTTCATTTGGTAATTTATTGGTAAAGATATTGAAGTGCTTTGTCATTTTCTTCTCCAGTTCATTGCCATGCTAAGTGAACTTATCCAGGGCATTTAAAATTTCTCCATTTGCTTTAACCAATCATTTCATGTATAGATAATGTGGTGCTGGCCTGTGAAGAACCTCTATTTTTCTTGATGTTGATTATCAAGTCAAAATTAGCACATGCAGTAAAAACTAGAAGCATACTCTATTGCATCTCAGTCTCAGAGTTTACAATGAATGAATAAATATTTACAAACAAGCTTCTAATAAGAATAAGGTAGGAAAGAATGCCTCCCACCTAGAGGTTCAAAGCAGTCTTGCCTCATTCATACAAGGAATGAAAAAAAGCCAAAGATTATATAGGGAGGAAAAGGGATCAAATCTTTCATATGGATATTCAAGTCTTCTTCAGTATTTTTTCAGACAATGGTTCTTGCAGCCATCATAGCCACTTAGAAAACTTTTTTTTTTTTAATTTCAAAGTAAGAGCATCTCCTGCTATTCCACCTCTGCCAGTCATGCATGACTGAAAATAGGTATCAAAAGTTTCACAGTTTGCATGTGACCAAATAGACCAATAGAACCAATAGGACCAATAGGACCAAATAGAAATACCTGTGTATCCTCAGTATAATCCAACTATATTGAAAGGCAAAGTCAATCTAATGGCAAGACTCTCATTGACCAACCCCTTCTTTTCCAAACTATTAAATGTTATTTTTTTTAATTTTTATTTTCATTCTACACTGTTTCATTAATGTATTAAAAACTTCTTTATGTATATTATCTCCACTGATACAAATTAACAGATAATCTATAATTCATATTTGTGAAGATTGCGTATTTTAAAATCAGCCAGAGTCAGGAATTCAGGTTAGGGGAAAATCGTCAGTCTTTATTCTCAGTGAAGAAGGATTGGAGGTGGAAGAGAATGGGCAATAGCAATGTATGTAGCTGAGTCAAGAAGCTAGCTAGACCAGCAGCCACACGACTAGCAGCTAGGAGTATGGAACCCAGGCCCAATCTCTCCCAGCTTCTCTTCCTGTCTCTCTCTGCCTCCACCCACCAAAATCATCATTTCCTCTACAACACATCAGGACTTGCACGGAGAATGGGCGGGGGCCATTCTTTATCCAATCATGTATATTAATAGAGTATAGCCCAATTACTATTTAGCCTCACATACATGGGACCTCAGTGCATCAACTCAAACCTCAGCCCATTACACATATTAGCCTATAAGCACTAAGAGGTTAAGAATTTATCCATGGTGTCATAAGCAATATATATCAGAGGCAGTTCTTGAACCCTTGTTCTCTTAATGTTACTCACTAAGCTGTGCTGCCTTACCATTAGTACAGTTCATGGCTATGTTCTACCTCTAGAGATGAAGTTTTGAGTATTGAAATCCCAAATCAAAGGGAATTCTCTTGCTTTTTATAATTTTGTTTCACATCTGGTCCACTGCACAATGTCTACCCGAGACTCTTAAGTTAACTTTACCAGCAGAGTATTCGTGTCAGGGCAGAAGAACACTGGGCAATTGTATAAGCTCACGGAGCCAAGGCTCAAGTGTGTTCAGTTAGTCTGCAGCCTTTCTGAATATCTCCTCTTTCTAGTTTCAAAAATAGGGAATTAGGAAGTTATGGTTGACTTGCATGAACTAACAGTCTCTCTTTATGAAGTTACTAAGTGTGTGGCTTGAAAATTTCTATGGGTATGCTCCTAATAACCTAATAAGAGTTGTGGCAATTTAAAAAGGAGTTTTATTTAGATTGACAAACTGTACAGCAGAGTCAGGTCAATGGCACTCAGAGCAGTCAGGTTATTAACACCACCATGCCCAACTAGAGAATTTTTAATAGAAAGAAAAGGAGACAAGGTTTTGAAGTGTTAAGTGACAGCACAGTCAGACACTTCTATAACAGGCCACATGATTTCAATACACACTTAGCAGGTGAAGGGATCTGACTTCCGTCAAGCCTGATCATTGTTAAACATCACCCCATGCCAGTGGAGTGCTGCCGGGCTACTCTTCAGCAAGTTCTGCATTTGTAGGCATCATGATTATGATTCTAATTAGTTTATTTTAATTATAATCAATACACCAAGGAGCAGCCCCAGACAGCTGATATGATTTATTACTTATTCCAAGAGCATTTGCCTTGCTCTTGGCTCTGGTGCTATCTCTGGAATGCCCCTGCCTGCTTGACAGCAGCCTGTCAGAATTGTCCAGATTACTCTCGGCAGAGACTTCCCCTGCAAGTTCTTCCTCTTCTCTTGGAGAATGATTCCTCTGCAGGGTAATCACACCAACCAAGTGCCATTGCTTACACTCACACACTCGCCTAGATTTGCATCAATTATGTGGAGATAGAACATAAATATATTATCTTACATATATACACACATTTATATTATTATATATGATGTAAGTAAATGCATGTACATATATATATATCACACTATATATATAATAGAAACACATGTATGTGTGTGCATATATATATGTATATGTGTATGTCAGATGGCATATCAGGTATTCATTACCTACAGGGAAATAAGCATCTAGATTTACTACTGGTGACAAGATGCAAGTGTGCTGTTCAATTTTTGAAATGATCTTTCCTATGTGATATCATTCAAGTGACTTGGAGGGGAGATGAAAAGTTCCTCTTGTGTAAACTTCACATCTTGAGTTGGTAGGAAAAGTAATTTGAGGAATATCAAATGATTTCCCCCCCAGAAAATATTGCCTAAGAATCAGAAAATTTAAAGACCAGAGGTTTGGGATGGGAAGGGGAAGTAGAGACAGTAGGGAAATCAATAAAGCATATTAAACTATTAACAGAAGCATTCACAAAGGAAAATATTAAGCTCACATCTAAAATATAGGGCCTTCCATGTTGTCTTGCAGGATCACATATTCTATTTCTCTGAGATAGCAACTTGACCCTGTTTTTATTGATAAATCTTTTATTCTGTTCTCATGAATAATTCAAAGCTTGCATATAAGTAGAACTGGTTCCCAGAGGGACTGAAGAAAATCCTCAAATAATATGCCATCTATCTATTCCTTACTTTAGCTCTAAGATCCTTCCTTTTCACCATTTGGATATTGTTAAAATGGAAAAGGTTTTACTGATTTAGGATTTTTCTTCATGGGAAGGAGCAGAATTGTTTGAAACATGTGGACTTTTGTTATTGCTTTTGTGTTCAGTTGGGTGAAGAGTTAATTTTCTAATGATCTAAGCCAACCACATATTCACCCAGGAATATTTTCCTGTCAGAATGTGTAACCTGCCAGACTGATGTGCTACAAGCCTGATGTTTGGCAAGAGTAGAGGAGGGAGAATTGCTCCCACTAATGACTGTATAATTGCATTACAAGGCACAGAGAAAATAGATATACACAGGTGATAGGCCTGAAAAATGGTCACAAATAGTCAATGATATCTTGGAGACTGACTGCAAATGCATTAAAATGAAAGATGAAAGCTGCCAGATAAACTTCATTTTAAAGAAAACAGTGGAAATACACTTCATAGAGATGAAAGGTAACCTTATTAAGCAATTAAGTTCTATTCAAGCTATAAGATATAAAGTTAAATTATCAATTAGTCAGTTCCCCCCCCCAAAAAAAATGGGGGAAACATATGACCAAAAATTCTACATTCAAGGAAAAAATGAAAAGCTTAATTTTTTTCTCCCCCTCCTTCTTTCCCTTGTAGTACAGGTTTAATGTAATTTTCCTTATCTACTGATCCTCATTGCCTCATTTGAAGAAGATTCTTATTTATGAATTGTCTAAAACATGCATATTTTTCACTAGTGAATGTAACAAGAACATATGCAGTTATATAAGGTATGCTTTTAATTGTGTTATTATTATGGTAACTAGCTAAAATATATTCTTTAGATTATCATGAAGGATCAGTAATGAATAAATCTACAAAGTATATATAATCCCTAGTCATTTATACTTAAAAGATATTTAAAGGTCACAATTATGGTCATGTATAACATATGGATCATTAAAAATAATTTTTTTCTCCAAATGTGGAAACTCTAATCAAAGTGATTAAAAAGCAAAATTAAAAATAACAACTGTATTTTAATTTTAAATGCTATCTTTAATAAGGGATGTATTCCATTTGAAAGAAGGTGGAAAGCGGTGAACCATGAATAAGATTTGGTAGGCAAAGAGGAGTGTTTGCTTCAGTTTTACATATGAGTAATTTTTAATAAGCTGAACTTTCCCTTGTCTGATTATGCCATGTAAACAGTAGTGGGGAGTGAAAAGTTTCCTATGTCATTTAGCAACAGAAATTTTTAGGCAAAGACAGGAAAGACTCTTCTCCCATCCAAGAATTCTAATTGCAAACATTCTATCCTATGGAACTCATCAAATTTTTCAAATAGTTTTAGAATGAAATAAAAAGAATTGAAAAATAATTTTCTATGTTACCTTAAAATAATATAATAAAAGTGAATTATTATTCTAGAGGGAATGGAAGAAATATTTAAGAAATAAATAAGGAATTATATGTGTAACTATGTCTATAGGTGTGCATATTCATACTGAGAGGAGAGAACCTGAATAGGTACTGGTGGGATATAATAAGCTTCAATGGAGGAACAAAGAAGGATCTGAAGTGAAAGAGATTTGACTCTTTTTAAGTAATTAATGGATAGTGGAAGAGTATTACACAGAGGAAAAAGACTAAAGACCAATTTCAGACTTCATGAGGAGTAGAAACCTGAAGGAAGAGGACACTATTTGTCCTCCCTAGAATAATATAATAGAGCCACAGAAATTATTGGTGATTCCTTGCTTGGGAACATAAGAATTTCTATTTCTATGAGGAAACAAAAATAATTGAAAGGTCTGCTGTTTTCCTGGAGAATGTATCCAAAAACAAAACAGGAAAAACTCCCAAGAATTATCAAAATGAATGATATATACCCACATTTGTTGATTAAAATGGGCAAAAATTATCCTTCAAGAAGAACCTATAATGCAATGCTAAATATTGAATTTTGAGCAAGAAGTTGAAGTTTATAATGACAAAGTATATACCTTTCTCTCCTTTGTCCATTGAAGTCAAGGAATTAAAAAAATAATAATCTAGAAAATTAGTATCTAGATATCAAAGTCTTTAGATTTCTACATTATAATTTTCAAATGTTAAATTTGATGGGTTAAATTAAAATGAGTGATTTCCTTTGTATATTTCCAAAGCTAGATATTATACAGAATACCCACAGAAAGAAAGAATAGCAGCTGAAAATCCCAGGAATTTAATGGATACAAAATCAAGAAAGGAAATAATAACATATCTCATGACTATTTATCTATCTATCCATGTTTGTTTCTTTTTTTTAATCTGTTTCTATCCATCTATCGATCTATCAATCCATCTATCTATCTACGAATATATGAGTGTGAATATATAGAAATATGAAATAATGATGGTGATGATGATGATGAAAACTTATATAGATGGTCTAATGGCTTCTCAAAAGAGCACAGAAATATAAAATATCCCAAATGGTGTAAAAGAGCAAAAAAGAATTATGAAAGCAGAAATTATGACTTGCAGAAATAACATACAGAATAAAAAAATTTAAAATAAAAAGGCACAATACCATAGTGACAAATCTTCCCCAAAAGGCAAATAACTGATTAGAAAAGCAAATAAACAGAAATGATACATAATCTGGATGACATGAAACAAAAAAAAATTTTAAAAATAAAAGATGATCTCTATACAAGCAAAATATGTTGATCTCTAAAACAGAATAAAGAAAAGGATCTCTCAGAAAAACATGACAAGTCAACAATGCTAAATGCCGTAATGCAAAAAGCAATACTAGAAAACTATCCAAAATATTAGAACGCAAAAAACAAAATATCAAAATAAAAACAAACAATAAAGAATAAAGAGTTCCAAACAAGAAGCAAAATATTCTGCAAATGACCAGAAATTTTTTTTTTTCAGGTTTAAAGGGAAAGAAATTCAAATAGCACAAGACTATGCTTGCATCCACCAGAAATTTCAGGAAAGCATAGAATAATGCCTTTTAAAGAACAAAGGAGCTCAGGAATCAATGCAATTGCTTTTCAAATATAATTACATTTTTACTTTGATTTATATTTGAAAGGTCATGGAAAATAATATGAATACCACAAGATTAAATGATAGAAGATACGGTTTTCACAAAAAAGAAAGCTAATAGAGTCTGTATTCTATACTCTAGTGAGTTTTGATCCATTTCCTGGGAATACTGTATAGTGGACCCTGAAAGAGATGGTAGATATACATTCAGAAAGGGAAGCAGAGATTAGAGTGCTTTCAAAAAGAGGTCATAGCAGACTGATAGTACAAAAGGCCAATCAGATAATAAGAGGGGAAGCAGGACAGGGTAGTGTCACAAAAACCTAGAGAAATGATAATATCAAAGGCTGCTAAAATAAGTGATGAAAGCTTCATTAAGAACTCTGAAGAGTAACATTTTTAGTGGGATGATAAGGCTTGAAGTAAGGGTACAAAAAGCTAAGATGAGGAAAGAAAGTGGAAGCATCTCTTGGGAATTATTTTCTAAGAAGTTTAGCCACAAAAGGGAGAAGAGATATAGTATAATACCTAGTGGAAATGGATAAATCATATGAGCAGTTTTTAAAAACATGAAGGTAACATGTTCATTGTCATAAGCAATAAGTAATCAACTAGTAGGAAAGAAAGACTGAAGATTAATGATAATAGAGATGATAAAGGGATCTGCTGGAGAAGATAGAATGGAATGGGATCAGTTATATGAGTGAAAGGATTTGACTTGGCAAGAAGAAGGTCTGTGTTTTCATGTAAAACAAGTTTAGAGGTGAAGACCATGGTAGAAAGTATCTGAGTGATATAGATAAGGAATAAGGGAAAGATGAAGTTCACTGTGATACTCATTTTTCTGTTTTTAATAAAATAAGAGACAAAAGTTTTTCACTAAGATAATGAGGAGAGGAATAGTTGCAAGAGATCTGAAAAAAGTGCTTAAAAAGATCTGAATAAATGGCTGTAGCAAATTAATAACTAAAGGACTGATTTGCTGATAGTGTAGATGAAGATTTTAATATAAACTTGGAGTGGATACAATTAGCACAATTTCATGATTTTTCTCTAGCTTTATTCAGCAGCACAAAAATCTCAGAAAAGATTGTGAATGATGATAGTAATCTAATGCTGGTGCTTGATATGGTAATGTCTTTGATAAAATAAAGAGGTGATGTACTCAAGAAAAAAAAAGATCGTGTGAAATTGAACTGTGTACCAAGATAGCATAATAGGGGAGAAAAGAGAATATAAGCAGAGCACAGGTAATGGCCTGAGAAAGAATTGAGTTGGGGAAATTACAGGTCATGATGAAGATGAAAAATAGGGTTGTGATTTGCAAGATAGAGGGAGAAGTGGAATGACAACAAATGTCAGATAAATTTCAGAGTTCCTAGATATAAATGTAGTACCTTGTGTATGATGGCAATATCATGGGTATAACAACCTCTGTGCTTATCTGTAGTGGGATGAGAAATGATGGGAGGTGAGTAAGTTAAGGAACTGGAGGATTAGGAGGTTTGCATAAACTTTAATATGTATTTTGAATTCCACTAGTATGAGGGCAGGAGGAAGGAAGGACAGAAAGACAGACACTGAACTCAATTGGGAAGAAATGAACTGTAGGCAACAGGTCTGTAGGCAACAACTTTGAAAATCTCGATTAAATTTACCTCAAAGAAAAAAAGGTTATTTTAGGGTGGAAAGTTGGGAGGTTTAGATGGGATATGTGTGAGAGGGGTGGCGTGAACAAGAGACTAGTCAGTGGGGGAAAGAGAACTGAGTTAAACAATGGCAACTAGCAGTTTTCAGGTCACTGGGGTCGGGAGGAAAATCCAAGTCAAATCAAATTGAATGACAATTACAATAGTAATTAAATGAAAAGTATAAGCCAACTTATTCTTATTTATCTACCTGATTTTCCTTTACATTTGAAGAAATGTAGTTGGCAAAGTTGAAAGTCAAGAAAAAATATATATCAAATATCCCAGGCATAACCAGGGGGAAATAACTAGTGGTAATTTATATTAAATAAGCTTTCTCTCTTTCCTCATATATAAGTGTATATACATATGTTTATATACATGCATATGTATGGGCATACACATATGTACAAATTAAATTAAATGTCAATTAAATGAATTTTTAATTCATTTAATTAAGACAAACATTTGTTATTCCCAAAATCTTAGGGCAATTTAAAGCTTTAATATATTTTAAAGTCTCTTTCAGAAACATGAAATATTTTATATGTATACAAATTTATGCCTCTATATGTGTGTGTTTGTATGTACTATTTCAAATCATTATATTTAACCTATCAGATGTCTTTTTAAATTCCCATATTTTTATTTGTTTCTCATTTTTATACCTCCCAGGTGAACATTATGGATTGGAGAGAAGTAAGAAAAATTCTACAATGCTATTGCATGTCTTTTATCAAAAGGCAAAGCATAAGCTACTAGAAAAATAAAGAAAGGAGGAGACCTTGAAGTTCTGTGCTAGTTACTGTCATGCTGGTGTTGTGAGGAAGCATTTCCTTTTCAGAGTGAGTAATATAAATGTATTAATAAGTTGTTTAAAGTCTGTTTTCTTCAGCAAGTAGCAGCCAAGTATATATACACTGAAACAGATGGCCAGGAACCATAAAAAATTAGCTAGGCCAGTATTTAGGTGGGAGGAAGTTAACAAACTGATGTTAGAATTGCATTACTAACAATTAATTTAGTAATTTTTGTTCCTTTGGACTGTGATAGGCACACTTTTTCCTAATCTTACCAAAACTAGGACTTCAGATAATTTCCAAATCTAATGCCTTATTCCCTTCTTTATTCTGCCCTCCATCCTCCTTTCCCATTCTACTATTATCATTTATATTTAGGCTTTTCCTATTAGTAGGTAAGCAGTGTGAGGGCAGATACAGTTTGAGTTACATGTATTTGTATCCCAGTAATTAACTACAGTCTTGGTTCATAGTAAATACTAATAAATACTTTTATCATATTTTTAAATACTAGTATTTTATGATTTGATAACTACTAGTATTTTATGATAATAAATACATAGTAAATACTAATAAATACTTTTATCATATTCATTGCTTCATTCACCAGTCTTTCTCTTTTCAATTCAATTCAATTCAATAAACACCTATTAAGTGACTATTTTGGGCCAGGCACATTCCAGGTATTGAAGCTGTTACTATTTTATTCTGTATGTATTTAGCTATATAGATGCTGTCTCTCTTGATAGACTATAAACTTCTTGCGTTCAAAGATAATTTCTCTTTTTTTCATTTAATTGCTCTCTTTTTTCTTCCTTTTTTTTTTTTTTGTTTGCCAAGAACTTAATAATGCTTATTGATTGACTGATTACAAGGAGATAATTAAAGTAAGTACTTAGAAGACTGGCATTATTTAGCCAGTGTAAAATGAAAAGTATTTGATATAGTATATTTATGTAAAGGAATGAAAAAGTAATTGGCAACAAGACTTGTTTAAGAAATAGTAGGTAATTTATTTGAAATAAATTGATTATATAAAGGAAAGTAGGATTAAAAAATTGTGGAAGATTTTGAATGCTACTATTTGGATTTTATTCTCTATGTTGTAGATAGCTAAGGAAGGATTTTAAGTAGTATATTAACCCAATGTGGTATTATAGGAATATTAGCCTAAATCAGATATACAGAATAAATAAAATGGACATGGTGCTGAAAAATAAAAAGTAGGTCCAGTTAGGACACTTAATAGTCTAGATGTGAAATGCTAAAGGTATGGAATAAGGAGTAGAATATGGAAATGGAAATTTTCCAAGTCATATTATGGGGGAAAAGCAAGTAAATTTAGTAAAATTGTGGGGAAAAGTGATGAGAATTTTTTTTTTCTGAAACAAAAGGACTTTCATGTGTAAACAAGAAGGATGACATTGAAATTTAAGGTATGTGGGGGAAGTTGGAGCCAAGATAGTAAAGTAAAGGCAGATATTACTCGGAGTTCTCCCCCAAGCTCTTCCAAATATCTTTAAATAATGGCTCTAAACAAATTTTACAGCATCAGAACCCCTAAAAAGATGGGGTGAAACAATTTTCCAGCTGAATACAACTTAGAAGATCAGCAAGAAAAGTCTGACACACCAAGGTAAAAGTGCAAGGCTCTGCACGTAATGTTTTAGAATAGTCCGGCCCCAGCAAACCCAAAGTAGGCTTTAGAATCTCTGAATCAGAGCAGAACTGGAAGTTTTCAGATTTCCCAACCCACAGACACCAAAGACAACTCGGAAGGTCTGCATTAATGGTTGTCATTCTAGGGTGAGAGGGGAGCCCCCGTAAAACTTGGGAGCCAATGAAGCAGGTGCAGCAGCAGCAGCAAAAGTAAAATGAGTTCCAAAGGTCTCAGCCCACAAAAGGTAAGTGGATTGATCAGAAGGAGATTACAGGGGCCTCTTTGCTATGACTAAGGCAGGACTTTGTTGTCCATACTCAGATCCCACACATCATCATGACTCACAATACCAGGTGATGAGCACTTGTACACTAGAACTTACAACCAAAGTGAATCAGGGACCCTCCCTGCAGTTATAGAACAAAAAAGAGTGCTTGTGGTCACACAGATAAGAGCACAAGCCAAAAGAGTAGCAAACATACCATTCCTTGGATCATACCACATTGGAAGAACTGAAAACTTATGGGTCCCTAGAAGGATTTCTGAAAACAGCTGTACAAAACCCCTGAAGCTTGGGAGATTGCTCCCTTCACCTTGGAAAGAGAACCCTACTTTAACCAAGAGTTAAATCCAAGGAATAAATCCAAACAGCAAAAAAAAAGATTCTGATCATAGAAAGTTACTATGGTGACAAGGAACATCAAAACACATTCAGTCAAAACTCCTACATCCAAAGCCATCCAAAAAATAAGAACTGGGTTCAAGCCATGGAAGAGCTCAAAAGGGATTCTGAAAAACAAGGAAGAGAGGTAGGGGAAAAAATGGGAAGAGAAATGAGAGGGATAAAAAAGGAAGTACAAAAAGCCATTAAGGAAAAGAATGCCTTAAAAAACAAATTGGCCAAATGGAAAAGGAAATACAAAATCTCATTGATAAAAATGATTCCTTAAAAATTAGATTTGAGCAAATGGAATCAAATAATTATGAAAAATAAAAAATAATGAAAATATAATGAAAGAAAAAATAGAAAACGATGTGAAATATCTCACTGGAAAAATAACTAACCTGGGAAATAGATCCAGGAGGGATAATTTTAAAATTATTAATTTACCTGAAAACAATGCTCAAAAAGAGCTTAGACATTGTCTGTCAAGAAATTAACAAAAAAAATGATATTTTAGATATTCTGGAACCAGAAGGTAAAATAGAAATTGAAAGAATCTGTTCATCACATCCAGAAAAAGATCCCACAAAGAAAACTCCCTAGAATATTATAACCAAATTCTAGAACTGCCTAGAAGAAAATATTGCAAGCATCCAAAAAGTTATAATTTAAATATGATATAACCATAGAAAGGATAACACAAGATTTAGTGACTTCTACATTAAAGGATCAGAAGACTTGCAATAAGATATTCTGGAGAGCAAAAGATCTTGGATTACAACCAAGAATCATCTACCCAGATCTTCTGGAAAATGGGTCAATATTCAATGAAATAGAGGACTTTCAAGAATTTGTGATGACAAGAGCAGAACTGAATACAAAATTTGACTTTCAAATACAGAAGCATCAGAGGATAATCAGAAAAGGGAAATCACTAAGTCTGATCTAACCAATTGGAAAAATATTAAATGCTCTTGGATAGGGCGAGCAAATATAATAAAGATGACAATATTACCTAAACTAATCTATTTATTTAGCGCTATACCAATCAGACTCCCAAAAACTATTTTAATGACCTAGAAAAATAACAACAAAGTTCATATGGAAAACAAAAGGTCAAGAATTTCAAGGAATTAATAAAAAAAATCAAATGATGGTGGCTTAGCTGTACCAGATCTAAAACTATACTATAGAGCAGCAGTTACCAAAACTATTTGGTATTGGCTAAGGAATAGATTAGTTGATCAGTGGAATAGATTAGGTTCAAGGGATAAAACAGTCAACAAATATAGCAACCTAGTCTTTGACAAACCCAAAGATCCCAGCGTTTGGGATAAGAACTTACTGTTTGATAAAAATTGCTGGGAAAATTGGAAACTAATATGGCAGAAACTAGGCATTGATCCATACTTAACGCCAGACACCAAGATAAGGTCAAAATGGGTTCATGACCTAGTATAAAGAATGAAATTATTAATAAATTAGAGGAACATAGGATAGTTTACCTCCAGACCTGTGGAAGGGAAGGTTTTTAGACCAAAGAGAACTAGAATCATTACTGATCCAAATAGAAAATTTTGATTATACTAAACTGAAAAGTTTTTGTACAAACAAAACTAATGAGACAAGATTAGAAGGAAGCAATAAACTGGGAAAATATTTTTACAGTCAAAGGTCTTGATAAAGGCCTCATTTCCAAAATATATAGAGAATTAACTCTAATTTATAAAAAATCAAGCCATTCTCCAATTGAAAATGGTCAAAGGATATGAACAGACAATTTCAGATGAAGAAATTGAAACTATTTCTAGTCATATGAAAAGATGCTCCAAGTCATTATTAATCAGAGAAATGCAAATTAAGACAACTCTAAGATACCACCACAACCTGTCAGATTCTAAGATGACAGGAAAAATAATGATGATTGTTGAGGGATGGGAAAACTGGGACATTGATTCATTGTTGGTGGAGTTGTGAACAATCCACCATTTTGAGAGTAGTTTAACTATGCTCAAAAAGTTATCAAACTGTACCCCTTTGATCCAAAAGTGTTACTACTGGGATTATTCCCAAAGAGATTATAAAGAAGGAAAGGGACCTGTATGTGCACGAATGTTTGGGCAGCCCTTTTGTAGTGGCTAGAAACTGGAAACTGAATGGATGTCCACAGTTGGAGAATGGCTGAATAAATTGTGGTATATGAAAATTATGGAATATTACTGTTCTGTAAGAAATGACCAACAGGATGATTTCAGAAAGGCCGAGAAACTTACACGAACTGATGCTAAGGAAATGAGCAGGACCAGGAGATCATATATACTTCAACAATACTAGATGATGACCAGTCCTAATGGATCAGGCCATCCTCAGCAAACGAGATCAACCAAATCATTTCTAATGGAGCAGTAATGAACTGAACTAGCTATACCCAGAAACAGAACCTGGGAGATGACTAAAACCATTACATTGAATTCCCAGTCCCTATATTTATGCACACCTGCATCTTTGATTTTCCACAGCTAATTGTACAATAATTCAGAGTCTGATTCTTTTTGTACAGCAAAATAATGTTTTGGTCATGTATACTTATTGTGTATCTAAGTTATATTTTAACATATTTAAATCTACTGGTCATCCTGCCATTTAGGGAGGGGGGGTAAGAGGGAAAATTGAACAAGAGGTTTGGCAATTGTTAATGCTGTAAAGTTACCCATGTATATATCCTGTAAATTAAAGGCTATTAAATAAAAAAAAAAAAAAAAAAAAAAAGAAAAGGGAAATCACAAGGAATTCAGTAAAGTTTATTTGTTTATATTCCTAAATGGGAGAATGATACTTGTAACTTATTATTATGGCAATTAAACAGAGGGCACAGGTGTGAGTTGAATATGAAGGGATAATATATAAAAAATAAATAAATAAAATTAAGTGGTGAGAGAGGAATGTACTGAGAGAAATGGAAAGGGAGAGATTAAATGTAGTGAATTACCTGCCATAAAAGAGGCAAGAAGAACCTTTTACATTGGAGAGGAAAGGGGATGAGGGGAAAGTAGGGAGTAAACCTTACTCTCATCAGAAATGGCTCAAAGAGGAAATAGCATACTTACTCAATTGGCTATAGAAATCTTATTTTACCCTTCAGGAAAGTGGGAGGGGAAGGGGATATTGGAAGCAGAGGGAAGGATGATGGAATGGAGGGCATACCGGGGGAGATAGTGATCAGAAGCAAAACATTTTTGAGAAGGGACAGGGACAGAAGAAAGGGAATAGAATAAACAGAGGGAAATATAGTTAGCAAAAGTAATTGTGAAAAGAATTTTGAAGCAAGTGTCTCTGATAAAGATCTCATTTTCAAACATATAAAGAACTGAGTCAAAATTATTTAAAAAAATAAGTAGAGCAATTCACCAAAATAATCAAAAGATATAAACACCTATCAAATGAAGTAATCAAGCTATTTAGAACCATATTTAAAAAATACTGTAACTCATAATTGATCAGAGAAACACAAATTGAAACAATTCTGAGGTAGTACCTCACATCTATTACTTGGGCTAATGGTCCAAATAAGGAAAATGACAAATGTTGGAGGGAATGTAGGGAAAATGAAACATTAATGCATTGTTGCTGGAATTGTAAACTGATTCAAACATTCTGCAGAACAAAGTGGAAATATACCCAAAGAACTGTAAAATCATGCGTATCCTTTTACCTAATGATACCAATAGTAGAATGTTTCTCAAAGGACAGTAGGAAAAAAAAGGATAAGAACCTATATATACGAAAATATTTATAGCAGCTCTTTTCTCAGGTCAAAGAATATGAAATTGAGAGAATGTTCTTCAATTGGGAAATGGCTGGATAAACTATGGTATGTAATTATGATGGAATACAATTGTGCTATAAGAAATGGTGAGTAGGATGCTCTCAAAAAAACCTGGACAGATATCCATGATTTCAAAGTGTAATGTGCTATAAATTAGGTAATAGCAATATTGTAGGATGATTAGCTGTGGATGATTTTACAATTTTCAGAATACAATGATCCCAGACTACTATGAAGAACTTTGATAAAAAATGCTTTCTGTTCCCATATAATGAACTGATAGTGTCTGAATCCAGATTGAAGTATTTTTTTTAATTTCATTTTTTTGAGGGTTTTTTTTTTTTTTTTTGGTGGGGAATGTTTTGCATAACTTCATATGTGCCTTCTCAATGGGTAGGGAGAGGAAAGGAAGGAATCTAGAACTCAAAGTTTTAAAAACAAATGTTAAAAAGTCTTTTATATGTAATGGAGAAAAAAATAAAATATTAAATAATTTAAAAAATAAACTTAAAGTGAGGAAAAAGATGAGAATTATAGCCGTGGTTTCTTGATGAATAATACTATGCTCAGTTTAGCACACTCATAAATCTAATCTGTATTATTTAACATTTTTTCCATTATTTTCTTACATATAGACAATCAATAAAACAATGTCAAGTATTGCAGTTGAATAAAGATAAAGAGTTTACATCCAGACAATGATTTATTCTGCAAAAAGGCATGCAATTACAGAAACAAATTAAATCCAAAGCTCTCGGCATAGGACCTAAGGACTATGGAACCTTGTTTTCTATAGACTAAATAAAAGGTTAAAGCAGTATGAAACATCATGTAGGGCTTAAGCCACCTTGTTTATTATTGGTAGAGAGGATTGGGAGACTCTGAATTGAGGGTTGTGGTGGAGGGGAGTTTTATGCCCTTCTTGTTTTGTGACTTTTCCATCTCAAGTAACTTACAATAAGTTGAAATTTAATTTCACAAAATGGTGAAATTTGTGAATGGCAACATAGAAGTGGTCATACTCTTTTTAATGTAACACAAACCTTGATTTGTAGAGTTTGCAGATTATCTAAGGTATAAATTAGTCAAACTGAAAATTTAACAGTTGTTCTCAGGACCATATTAGTTGCTGATAGCGACTTGGATGTAGGGATACATTTCTGAATAATTCACACAGAAGTAGTAGTAAAAATGAGAATAGAAGAGATATTTTAATTAGAAGACGAGTATAGAACTTTGAATTTACTCACTTTTAAGTAAATGAGGGGAAAAGAGGAAACAGGGGTCACAAAGTGTGCAGTTTCAGTATAGTAAAGGTTCACAAAAGAAACATGTGAGGATATTAAATGAAGTCAAGTGCTACAGAAAAATTCAAGAATGGGTCCCAAGAAAAGATCATTGCATTTATTAGTTAATATTTTGAAAGTTGGAGAACCTTTGGAGAATACTACTTAATGATAATACTGAACTCTTAACAAAAAGTCATATAAATAAATGATATTATCCAAGGAGCAGAGTCTACCAAATAATATTTTAAATTTATTTTGACATGTTGGGATTCAAAATGTGTTATGCAAGTAAACTTTGTTATTCTATGGAAGTGACTTGTAAAAACAATATCTTAGCATATCTTGCTTATGGAGCACAGTTAATTGCCACTTCCACAGAAATATTCCAGGAGTAATTTAAGCGGAGAAATGTTTATTTTACCTTTCATTTTTTTCTCCCCCTGGTGCAAAGTCTATCGTCAAAAAAAATTACTAAGATCCTACTATATTGCCAGGCACAATGTTAAGGGCTTGCAATACAAATAAGAAAAAAGAAAGACAGTAGAGATCAAAAGCAACATGGTCACAAAGGATAACCAATCCTTTAAATGTATATTCTTTGTAATTAAATATTAATGGATATTCCTTTGATATCTGAACATACATAATTTCAAATGAGAAGGATGGAATCACTTTTCACATGTTGAATAGAATTCATGTGGAAGATTTGGGGAAGCACATTTGCAAGGTTCAAAGGAATGAGGAGGCACTAATGAATTACCATCTATTCTACTGGAAGAAAAACCCACATAATTGAGATTACAGATCCAATAAAATCTAGAAGTATAATGACACTAAGGCTTTCAGGGAAGAAGTACAACAAATATTAATAGGCACTCTCTGTTAGTCACATATTGAGATTAAGAAATTGTTGATCTTGTGGATAGCTTGAGTGATACTCTGATAGAAGAAATTACTAAAAGAAAGAGAAAGAGCACTATCATATTGCATAGATTCTCAATAAAGGACAAATGAGGCAGAATATCACAGGGCAAAATTGAATTGGAGTCCATATCCCAACAGACAAAATCATCAACTCATCAAAGTAATGGTACTGGAAACAACAAGATGGAAACAAAAGCATCAGATTTGAAGAACTGAACTCTAAAATGATTCTTTTAATACTTACAAGGAATAATAACTTCAAGCAAGTCACTTTTACCATGGGTAAAATGTGAGTTATAATGTATACATTTTCTTACTTATGGGGTTGTTGTGAAGATAATTTAGTAAAGAGAGTGTTAGATTTCATTTCAAATCTTGGTCCTTCTGATTACTTACTACCTGTATGAACTTGGTCAAATTACTCAATAACTAAGCAAATATCTTAGTATTTTTGTTTCTATATTGGAATGGAAGAATTCAAATCTTTTAGTTCTAAACCTAATATGAAATTATGACCATAAAATGCTTTGCAACCATAAAACGTGTTGTAGATAGGTGATTCTCATTATCATTAAAGCTATTTTTTCTTGGCTCTATAGTTGTTCAATCTGTTCCCTGATACTTCAGTGATGGTTAAAGGCCATGAGGAATTTGGCAAAGAAGATTCGAATGATAAGCCTACTTTAAGATGTAGGCACATAATGAGATGGTAGGGGGAAAAACTAATAACAGTATAAAGCAGGTGGTAGGGAAGAATTTTTTAAAGGTATAAACAAGGCCTGGGACATCAAAAAGGAGAGATATAAAGTTTAAAGTATTTATTAGATGATGAAAATAATGATTTGTTGAGAAGTAGAATGAACATGGAAGAAATATGGAGTATGAGCAAGGGTAGAGTCAGAGATATTGTCAGAGAAGAGTTGGAGATTGATGGGGTAATTTTTTTGCTAAGAGTAAGATAAAAGTGGGAAACAATGTTGGACTTGACTTCAGGAGAAACCTGGATTAAAATCTGACCATTTTCTTTATCAGTTGTGGGATCATAAGACAGTTAAGGTTGTGATCCCCATTTTTCATCTTTAAAGTAAATGTGATAGTACCAATCATATTTACCTTCCAATGATATTGAGATCCAGTGAAATAATATATGGAAAGCTCTTTGCAAATTGTTTCATAAGAATATATCAAATCAGTCAAAGAAGATTACAAGCATGATGATCATGATGATGATGATAAGATTTATGATGATATATCCAGTCTGATCACAATCATTGTTTTCCACAACATGAGGTACACTTATTCACTATCATTTCTCCCTTTATTAATTTGTATGTCTCACATTGCCCTATCTGGCCTTAACTTTGGCTTTTCTTTCTTGTAAAGAGGATGTAGAATAGTGAAAAAGGTTTAATTCTTCAATAGTATTTTCACATCATTGGGCTCCTGTATAATGAATAATATTTTTACTAGTTTCATAATATAGAAATGACCCCACAAGAAAGTTCAAGTTTAAATACACCAATTCAGTATAAGCTGTAGAATAACAAGAATTCCCATCCAGATTATTTTGTTTACTTTTTTTCTATCAATATTGTTTAATTTTTTAAAGTTCCCCCACTGATAGCATTGCAAAGCATTTGATGATAGTTGTCAAAGTGAATATAATAAAGAGATATTGATTTACACATTAGTAGTGTCTTCCAGCCTACTAACAATCATTCTCTATCAGCTGAAAAACTAAAAAAATACTCGGAAAGAGTCAACTCTGAATGAGTCTAACATATTGGTTAAATACACTTTTGACATTCCAATAACATTGGCTTTAATGTATCTACAAAATTCATTTGATGAGATTTATTCATCACTTATGACTATGCCTATGATTTTAGTTGGAATGATATTTTTGATAGTATACCATTGTAAACTCATTACTTTTTCATCCCTTTCCCCCAAAATATTGGTAGACATAGTAAATCTATGTTAAAAGAAAGAAAATTGTTTATGTGTTCCAAATATGAGATGTGTTTTGGAGCTGTTTAGAATTTCTTAAATACTATGACTTCTTAGCATTTATCACTGTGATGGTCTATAAAAAGCAGGAAAACATGAGTTTTAAATTTGCTTAATACAGTTGTTATTTTTGTGATTCTAGGCATATTAAAACTCTTCTTAGCCTATGTTTCTCTGGATAGGAAATAAATATAATAATATCACTTACTTTACACAGTTATTATTAAAGAACAAAAAAATATAGGATGCTCAAGGAGGGCTAACACTTAAGATGTGAAGCTTGCCAAAACCTTTCAAGGCTGCTCATTCACCTTACCTGTTTACCTGATAACTCAACATAATATATCTAGGGGCCATACCCTGCTAAACTATCTCAATAGATAGACAAAGCCAGTCTGAGGGTAGCCAATGGTCCTGAAACCTGTCAGTGAGTTAGCAGGTCAACAGCCATGAAGGCAGCTTAAGCAGACTCTTGACTTTTATTTTGCCAAAGGGCATTGGTGATTATGGAAGAAAGAGTGAGGCTGATAACTGTGTGTAACTCTGCCTCACATAAATCCAATTTATTCACAAGTCAAGACATCATCTTGTGAAGTCAACCAACAACATTAGGTCACAATTCCCATATGTAAAATTTATCTATCGATATTTATATATTGCTTTAAAAAACTAAAGCACTATATAATTGTTTGATTCTATTATTAAATAAATCAGGCTCTAAATAAATATATAATGATGATTTTCAATCACAGGGTTTGGAAATAAAAGATATTTATTCAGTAATTTTCATAAACATTGAGAGAGAATATGGTTTAGTATGTAGACCCAGACTGATCCATAAATCCATTCTGATGTTCACTTGCCTACTACCTACTTGCCATGCTGTGTAAAGTTGGTCAATTACATCTATGTTTGTGAAATATGAATGTGAAATATTTTGGAGGGCTCCTTCATGAAATATATTTCAAGGTACCAGTTTTTACTATGTATTAAATAAGTAATTTTCTTAATATATTTCTTATTGGCCATTTGCTACCTAATAGAATGCTGATTTTGAAAATTCATTTTAATTTCCTAATAATTTCTCTCATTTATATATTTCACGTTTACAAGGTATTTTCTTTACAATGACCCTGTGAAATAGGTAATGCATAAATTGTTAACTGCATTTTTTTCAGACAAGAAAGTTGAAACTTAGAGAGTTTAGAAATGTCTAAATTTGGACTTAAATTAAAGTCAGATTTGGGTCTAAACTTCCATTTAACTGGATCACAAGATCTCTATTTAGTCCTATTTTTGTTTTTCCCTCTTTAAAATTTTACTTAACTTTCAGAAAGATAACAAAACCACTTGCTTCAATTATCCACTTGAATAATATATAAAAAGCTACTTCATCTTTTAATAAAAATATCTACTCCTAGAAGTCCAAATATAGAAGAATGCTACATAACATTAATGATCCAGAAATATAGGAAGAGTGGAGAGCTTAAAAAATAAATGCAATAAAAGTAGAATATTTAGTTTAAATATTTGTCATTATTCTAAAAGATGAATATTATTAGAGAAGTGTCTATGGTAGGTCAGAGAAATTATATATTCTGCAACTTTGTGCTATTAGGTAAGTGGATTGTGGACATAGACATGTCTATGTTATAAATATATAAGAACAATATTTTGTGGCAGAGACAGAAAGAGAGAAAAAGGAAAGAAAGAGAGAAAGAAGAAATAAAAAAAGGAAGAAAAAAGAAAAAGACAGAGAAAAAGAAGGAAAGAAAGAGAAAAAAGAAACAGCAAAGAAAGAAAGAAAAGAAAAAAGGAAAAAAGGAAGGAAAGAAGGAAAAAGGAAAGAAGAGGAAGAAGAGGAAGAAATAAGAAAGAAAGAAAGAAAGAAAGAAAGAAAGAAAGAAAGAAAGAGAGAAAGAGAGAAAAAGAAAGAGAGAGAAAGGAAGGAAGGAAGAAACAAAGAAAGAAAGAGAGAGAGAAAAGAAGGAAGGAAGGAAGGAAGGAAGGAAGGAAGGAAGGAAGGAAGGAAGGAAGGAAGGAAGGAAGGAAGGAAAGAAGGAAGGGAAGAAGGGAGGGAGGGAGGGAGGGAGGAAGGAAGTGAACGGGGAAATGAAACTGTATTCCCTTTAAAATTATCACTCTGAAATTGTATCCCCTTTTGATCTGAGAGATCAGGATCTCCCAGGCTCCAAGGACTCTAGAGAAGGCCACCCTCCCAGAATGAGACAAGCAACATTATTCAAGGGCAAAGTGGATCTCTATTCAAATTTAGGTTGAGGAAGCTTTCAAAACATTTTAATTTGGGACTGATCAGCTCAGGCTGCCACAGCCCCTTACCAAGAGCTCCACATAAAATAAGTTTCCTTTTACTCATTTCTTTGCAGAAGGTCCAAAGCAGCTTCTAGGACCCTGCCCGCTAAGAAAGCATTCTCTTTTCAGGGACAGCCTCAATTTCCCTAATAGGATTTTGCCATTTTAGAAGTCAGTCTCTTAGCAAAACTGGTTTCCTTTCCAACAATAAACTTCCATTTTTGCTAATTAATATTTCAGGTTTGTGAATTCTTTCACAAAGAACCTACACCAACTAAAAGGGGATTTTAACAACTCTCTGACTGCCATTAACCTCATCGGAAGAAAGGAAGGAAGGAAGGAAGGAAGGAAGGAAGGAAGGAAGGAAGGAAGGAAGGAAGGAAGGAAGGAAGGAAGGAAAGAAGAAAGGAAAAAAGAAAGCAGAAAGGGGGAAGGAGGGAGGGAGAAAGAGGGAGGGACAGAGAGAGAGAGAGAGAGAGTCAGAGAGACATAGACATACAGACAGGCAGAGAGAGACAGAGACAGAGAGAGATAGAGAGAAGCAGAGTAAGGGAAAGAAGGGGAAAAGGGAGAAGGAGCAAGGAGAGAGAGGGAGGAAGTGGAGTAACACAATGTTTCTAGGAACTAAGGCTGAGTTGATTTTATAATTTGATCTTATTTCTTTTCCAGAGAATGAAGGTGAGAAAAGGAGAGAGGCTGGAAAAGAAGAATATGAGATTTGCAGGAAAAGATTATAGTATAAACCCTAATTCTAGTGCCTTCTCTCTATTAATTATTTCCAAAATATTCCACATAAACCCTGTTTGTACATAGTTGTTTTCATACTGGCTGCCCCATTAGACTGTGAGTGCTTTAAAATAGTGACTGCCTTTTAACTTTCTTTGTTTCCTAGAACTTAACACAAAGCCTGGCACAAAATAGATGCTTTTAATGAGTATTTATTGACTTACTTTTGGAAGTGCTCAGAAAGGAGGAAGTAAAGTGAAGCATGGTGGGGGCTTTCTTGAAAGGATGCTCCTAGAAGCACAATAACCAACCAAGAGAGAAGTTCTTCTGGGCAGAGGTACCTAAAGGACATGCTCTCAGGCAGGAGGCTGATGAGGAAACTGTAGAAGACTTATCAGAAAAGAGAGGGAAGTGAAACATGGTTGAAAATAGGAAGATGAGAAGAATTCTATGCAAAATACTTTCAGACTCTCTCCATCCCATTGCTGTTTTTCCTTCATCCAGTCTCCCTTCCCTTTGTATGACTAGTCCATTGCCCTTGGAAACATTCTGCACTCTTCATTATGATTTTGTCCCCGTTCCTGAGAATTAGTAATAAATTTGAAATATGGTTTAATTTTGCATCAGTCCAAAACCATTCTCAAAGGGAGTCTGTGCTCCCAAGAGAAAGAGTGCCAAGCTAATAAAAAGACACACTAAAATTCTCTCAGGTAACAAAAGTGATGGTAGAGGGAAAGAGGGGACATATATAAGTTTTTTTTTTTTCTATTTTAGAAGGAGGTTAATGAATTACTGATGTTGCTTAGTACAGTGTTTTAACATCATCTAGAAGTAATTATATTGAAGGGTTTGTTTTTTTTTTTTTTTTTTTTAGATAAAAGAGGTTAAGCAGATGTGGGTGAGGGAAAGAAGGTAGAATATTAAATATATTGTCAAATGTAGTTGATCATTTGCTGCCCTAGTGTTTTATTTTCTATTTAATTTTTGTCATATGGGGTAGCTTGCTGCATAAAGCAAGCATGTATACCAAAGTGAAAATTATGTAAAATAATAGTCATCAATAAAAATTGGATCAAAAACAAAACAAAACAAAAAAAAAACAGGATTCTTATCCTACTCTGTAAAGATTTTTAATTTTCCATATGCCTCTATGTATGTATTTGTATATGTGTATATGTGTAGTGTTATCAGCCCTTGTTTTATATTATGCTTCAGTATATAAAAGGCAATTTGAGGGATGCATTAAAAAGAAAGCTGCTAGAAGAAATGTAAATAGGATGAGATACATAGCATCAATGTAAATGTCAGGCTGAGGAGTTCGGTGGATTTAAAAAATAAATTAGTCCTTAAAATATATAAAATAATAGGTTTTAGTAAACCTTTATAACAAAGTAATTTTAAAATCATCTGAATCCTATTTGTGCATACTTGCCTTCGAGTCTGGTTTTTATTATAACACTCACATTTATTGACTTTTTTTTTGTTTTTATCTATTTTAGTGTATTGATTTTTTAAAGCAGCAAAACAGAAAAAAAAAAGCACAGCAAACTATCTACAATTTAAATAATAATAATAATCTCACAAATTCAAGGGGAAAAAAGGTAAAGTAGCTCTGTTCTTCCTAATCAATAGATCTCTACAAGAAGTAGACGAAGCCGAACCTTTCTTCATCTGCTTCCAAAGTCTTTCTCTTTCAATCATAGAACTACAGATGGAAAGAATTCAGTGGCCCTTCATGTTACTGGAGAAGAATCATAGACTTTGAAAAGTTAAAGTAACTAGCCCACACTGGTTAATAAATATTAAAAGTATATTTTGAAAGTAGATCCCTTGACTCCAACACAGTATTCTTTTCATCTTACCACAAGATAAGATAATGAAGTCTACAAATTTTATTCCAGTAACAACCCAAGTATTTTAAACATTTTGCAGATGAGGAAACAGTTTCAGAAAATAAAGTTATGTACTCAGTGTCTGAAGGAGGATTCACACTCGGTCCTTCCAACCTGAAAAATCTAGTCTCTATCCACTATATTATACAACTACATAGAGCTTCATAGCCTGCTGCCTTGCACATTATTGCTTCTTGAATAAAATATTCATCTATAGTAGATGAATTTATAACTGATGGTGAGATCACTGAAGTGCAACAGCCATGGAAATCATTGCACACCAGAATAGTAAAGAACTGTAACTTCACAATGTCAAATAGGATTTGATGCAAATATCAACACCACCAAAGATGACAAAATGTTAGAGAAAAGATGGATGAAAACATAAGCTGGAGCTAGGGAACAGAAGGGTATCATTGGTTTGTTTCATTGAGGTTTGATGAAGTCACTAGTAAAAGCCAATGGGAAGATGAAAGAGGTATAAATGACATGAACTTGAATGGAGAAAATTTAAGTGATGGAAAATGATCTATATTTTAAAATTGGTTATTGGGGAAAAGGATGAACTAACTCTTATACTCCTTTTTAAGTAGAAAAAAATTGGAAAAGGTTTTTTTTTTTTGTTTGTTTGTTTTTACTTGCTATTTCATATACCAGGGTATCTTTCTCTAGTCATAGTGACCTTCAACAGAAATTTTCATGACCCAAACTCTCTTTTTACAGATAAAGAAACTGAGATCCAGAAAAGCAAATTGATTTGTCACACTTATTTAAGGCAATGAGGAGTTAATATAGGTGACCCAATTAAATAAGGTGATAAAGACAATTTTGAAGTTTAAAAAGGCTTTCCCCTTTTTAACTGATATGAGAGCTCAGACATGATTTTTGTGATGAGGAAACATCCCAGAAACATAAAAATATAAATGTTTCTTAATCTTTTTTTTCCTATTTTCTATTCAACTAATATTCATTAAGAGTTTCAAATTAGAAGTTGAGTTGAAGGTTAGAGTCTACTTTCTTAGTTAGACATGCCTTTTCTCTTACTTAGATATTGACAATTGCATGTCAGAACTCACAAGAGTTTCCTAGGATGGCGCTTGGAAAAGAAGGGGAAATTAATCTCCTTTCTGTGCAGGAGTTGATTAGTTCTACTTGTCTGTACAATTTCTGCTTTCTTTCAAACAATCAAAGTTAATAATTATTTTACTTTTAGTAATAAAGAAAAATAAATTTTGTGGGAACTTCTGTATTATTTCTTTATTGTTTCTTTGCTGGAATCTGGCTCCTCCCCCTCCCTCATCCCTTCCTAAAAATGTGTACTATAAAATGTTCATTTCATTTTCCCATTCTGAGAGCTGCTAAATCCCCTACTGGGAGAATAGTCAGTAAACTAGGTTGGGAATACTACAAATAGTGTGTTAGAGAAAATTACAAATTTTCCAGTGTTTTAATCTACAAACACTTTGGTCAAACCCAAGGTGATTTACTAAACTACCTTTGGGATTAGCACACAGATTTCAAATTCTCAGCCTCAACTCTCCCTGAAATCTCTAATATTTATTAGTTTCTGACATCAAAGAGTCTGTTCTACGATTTACGTTTTACTAAAAATCATTGCCTTATGCTACATGTATAGACCTGTGAGAGGAAATATATGATATTCTTTTATTTCAAAGCAATATCTTATCATAATCTAAACAACTGCTGTTGTGTTTGATGATACTATTACAAGGGATTATTGTCATGCAGTGATGTGAAACAATTGAGAAAATTGTGGCTGTAACTCTGAATTTTGGAGACAAATTGCATTGTAGAAGGAGGAGCTAAGGATTTAATTACTCCAAAGGTGATGGGACCAAGTAATCAGAATGAATGGACTTTGTAGTGAAGTGCAGCATTCACAATGCCCTCAATAAGCACCAGAGAGCTTGATGATTGCCAATGATTATATCTTAAGCTATTCAATGATTTCCAGCAGATGTTAAACCTGCAGTTTGCAACATATAGGAGCAGTGTATGTTCTGGACTTGTATGAAAACAGGGTAAAATTTAATTCATAAATAGTGAGGCATTAGGGAAAGTGGAAATTTAAGAATATATTAGGACTTTCAGATATGAAGAAATATATAATATGATGCAACATGGTACTGAGTGTCAAGTTTGCGGACATTGGTTATGTCTTGCTTTTATGAGAATCTTGATAACTTCTGGTCAGGGAGAATATAGGGCATGAGAGGAGGAGGTCTCTATGAAAATGAACTAAGGAACAATTCAGGGAAATGCCCCTGAGCCAATTGAGGACATGAAGAGAACCAAATCTATCTGCCATTCATTGGTTATAAGTGCCTAAAAATATAATCCCTATTACTGACGACTAAATTCTTGGTAAAAGATAGGGTCATATAACCAAGGTAAGTTGACTAGGACCCACTGGTGATAGTTGCTGGACTTTGAATCCAGAAGACTTGAGCCACTTAGGCATTTATTAGTTCTGTGGCTACTGGGCAAATCACTTAACTTTTCTCAGCTGTAAAATAGGGCTAATGACAAATTCTTCCTAGAGTTGTTGCACTGATTAAAAGAGGTTATATATTTAAAAATATTGATGTAAATTTTAGCTATCATTATTAAAAATATTAAGTATAGAAAGGCAAATGTAAAACTATTCCTACCCCTCAAGGAGCTTATAATCTAATAGAGAAGAAAACTGGTACCAGAGGGAAGGGAATAAGCATTTATTAAGTACCTACTAAGTGCCAGTTATCTCATTTAATACTCACAACATTCCTATAAAGTAAGTGTTGTTATTATCCTCATTCAATAGCTAAAGAAACCAGGAAAAATAAAAACAAAGTGATTTACCTAAAGTCACTCAGCTAGAAAATGTCCCAGGAAGGATTTGAATTCAGGTCTTCCAGACTCCAGTATTCTATCCTCTGAATCACCTAGTTATAGCTATATGTTCCATATCTTCCTTCCTTGCTTTCTTTTTTTTTCTTTCCTTCCCTTTTTCCTCCTTTCCTCCCTCCTTTTTTCTTTCCTTCTCTTTTTCTTTCTCTCTCTTCCTTCCTTCCTTCCTTTAACTTTTATCATAATATAATCAAGATAACCTTGTAGTTTTATCAAACAAGGACATCTCTGTTCAGGGAATCATTGAATTACAGAATCAAAGATTTTAGAATTTTGTGTTATTTCAGTGGCCATCTAATCCAATATATGTTTCAAAAGAATCTCCATTATAACATATCCATGTTACTGTAAGGATCAAAGGAGATATTTGTAAAAAAAAAAAAAAAATTCCTCATGCATAATAAGCTCTCCATAAATGTTTATTTCCCCACTGTCCTTTTAAGTAAAACATTGTTTACAAGTATTGCATCCAAATGTAATCAGCTGTTTAGAAATGTAGTAGATTACAAATGCCTAGAGATCATTAAACCAATGACTGATGATTACTTCTTTGGAATAGTTAGAAGGTGGAGCAAAAAGAGGGGAGGTTTAAATGCAATGGAGACTTAACAACTGTGTACAGAATTGAATTCCTACATTTAGCTAAACACAGAACAGGGCCAGAAATCAAGTTGCCATCATACCTAATACTGAGATTCCACAAGCTGACAATGACATTTTGTGTAGATTTTAATTTCCCAATAATTAATTGATGGTAATAATAATGATGATAATAATGATAGCTAACAATTATGTAGCACCTACCCTCTCCTACCTTGGCATTGTAATTAAAGTTTTATGAACATTATCTAGTTTTATCCTTATAGCAATCCTGGTGGTAGAAGCCATATTATTATTATTGTGATATGAATATGAACTAATGTTCAAGTAAAGGTAACTTTTTTTATTTTGTTTTACTTCACTTTTTCTTCACTCTTCCTCATATATCTCCTCTACAGGAAAAAAAAATAATAAAAAGACTAGGCACAGTTAATGTAACAAAGAGAATTCAAACTAATTTTTTTTTTTTGAAACCGAAAGGAACAGAGTTTCCAAAAGATGAGTATACGATTAATAATAATTTAGATCTAATTAGAAAAGTTAAAGCTATCTCTGGGTTTCAGTTGGAAAAATCATTTAATATTAGTCATGTTGCTTTCTGGCAACTGTTAACAGATTAATTATATTTGCACAAAGTAAACATTGAAGCAGAAAATTCTTAAAGCTGCCAGTTTTCCTAATATGTAAGCCATGCATATTTTCTACAGGGACAATTAACTTAAAGAAAGTAAGAAATGAGTGCCCATAAACTGGGGGACAGCCAAGCAAATTGTGGTAGATAAATTTAATGGCGTATTATTGCCTCAGAGGCAATGATGACTGAAGAATTCAGACTTTGAAGAATTTGTATAAAGTGATAAAAGTGAGCAGAACTAGGAGAGCAATGTATATTATTACTACAACAATGTAATTGAAATTAACACTAAAAGGCAGTGAAAGTCTAATTGTAAGATTTAATTTTGATCTCAGATGAAGTGCTTTTTCTTTCTTCTGGGGCTTAAAACTGTGCCTGGCACGTAGTAAGAACTTAATAAATGTTTACTGATTGATTGATCCCTTTCAGAAGGAGGAGAAAATGGCACATGCCCTCAGATATAATCATTGTGTTTGTTATTTTTGCTTTACTGTTCAGGGTCACAACTCCACATGGGGTTATACAAATTAATGTGGGGATGATGGAAAATTTGGCAATAGTAAAAGATATCAAATATTCTGCCAAGATTTAATTTTTACATAAAAATAAACAAGCACATCCATTTCATTTACCACATAAATTTGCTTTCTTCTTTAAAAATTGGTAAAATAATATTATACCAAAGAAATGTTTTAAAATAAATTTCTTTATGATTTATTATCATTAGATATTTAATTTATGTGCATATTGTATGTACTTATATACCCAGGTTCACATAAAAATTTCTCAGGCAAAAAGAGAGAGAGAGAGAAAGAAAGACAGACAGAGAGACAGAGAGAAACAGTGAGACAGAAAGAGATTGATCAGAAAAATGATGTGCAAAAAAAGAAATAGAATAAAACATTAAAAATAAAAGCAACTCAGAAATATATAGCATTTGTTCCACTGTGTCATTCTCACCTAACCTTTGGATCTGTGACTTTCCTTTTGTTAAACAATGAACAAAAATTCAAGTTAAAAAGAAATCAAATGCTGATATCATCCAAGCATTCCAACATTTTATCCTTGTCAATTATACATATCGAATAGACCTGCCTGACTCCATTAATATTTAGTCAGCTGTGTAAGTTCCCTACTTCCAGAATCAGAAAAATGATTTGAGAACACAGCTGTCATAGTAAGCAAAGGGCACATAAATAATTTGTATACCTTGTTATCTGGAAGATCACTTTTCTGGGTCTCCCTAGAAGCCATAGAATCATTGTAGAACATGCTTGGCTCTAATAACATGCTTTTAGCATGGCCTCTTGTTGTGATTGAAGAGGAATGTTAGCGGTCAAGGGGGCAGAATGAACATAGTGTTGCAGAGAGGATTTTAAACAAACACAAAAGAATAGAAAATTAAGTCTGAATAAGTGTTCCTCCAGTGTGGGGCCTGTTGAATACATATGCCACAGCTGAGTGAGCATGCATTAGAGCCATTTATGATGGATACTGCTCTGTGCCCTCGTTGTTGGAGAGTATGATGATGGGTTAATTGGATGATAGCAGGGCAAGTAATCAGGGTTACCCATGATGACTGGTAGGGTGTTGGCTATAGACAGTACTTATTAGAAGTCTTTTCCACTGCAAGCAAAATCAGAAATGGTCTATTTCTTGAGGAAAAAAAAGCAGTAGTGTCAGTTCAAAAACAGCTGGTGTCTTATAGGTGAATCATCCTTTCAGGATAAAATGGAAGAAATTGTTTGTTTGTTTCCATATCCTTTTAAATAACCATCATGTGTTATAGCATCAAGTCATTCAATTTGGCCTTCCCTCATTAATACCATGTGGAAATTCATTTTAAAAAGCTATCTTTAAATCATTCCCTGATTTATTGTTATTCTCACTTTGTTTCTCTGATAGATTGTTTGTTTCTATATGATGACCAAAAAAGTGTAGATAAAAGCTAAACAATTCTATATCTTACATGACACCTTTTGAATACTTGGAAATATCTGGATTTTTGTATTAAGTTTCAGTTCAGATGTTAGGCACTATGATGACAAAGTGACCGTGTCTTTCAATGAATTTTTGAAAAATACTGTTTCAAGGCCACTTTGAAAACAGAAAGATTTATGTTCCACAATCATACATTCTCCCTTATCTAAATTTTGTCTCTTCCTACCCACCCCATTTAATCTTCATCTTCTTCTATCAAAAGGATAAATACATTTAATCTTTGTATCTGTTTCCCCTTGACATCAATTTAACTACTTTCAGAGTGTTGTTTTTCTGAGTCCAAATCTTTCACCTAACCACTTCCTCTTAAAGGTAGGTCTTTTCTTTCTTTCCAGCTAAGAAAATTAGTTCTGCTTAATCTTCCCACATACCATCTGTCCATTGCCTGAAAGCTTTTTTCTCCCAGCTATTTTGCTTATCCCAAAGAACCAAAGGAAAAATGAAAAGAAGAGAAATAGACTCAAGTTACTATTAAAAAAAAAAAAAAAAACAGCACATTGCTTAGTTGGGTGAATAAACTCTAGGAAGACTTCCCTTTAGTTGCAAAGGAGTGCTTGCTGTACAGATACATTGCCAGTGGTCACAGAATTTAAAACTGGAAGGGACCTTAGAGATCCCTAGGCTAGTATGATTGAAATAGCAAAATACTAACTGCATCAACTATGTCTGTCATATTTGACTTTTATTAAGGTTCTTGCTTGGACCAAAAAAGGAGTATGCATTCTTAGTTAATCAAAAATTGTTAATAGGAAATGGTGTGGTTGGTTTTAATTTTTAATTTTTTCCTATCTTTTGTTATGCCACATTAATTTCTGAATATGTAGCACTCCTTTTCCCCGCCACAGTCAGAAATCCCTTATTAAAAGGATTGTAAAATGAAAAAAAGTAGTTTAGAAATAATAGCTAAATACATTAACAATGTTTGACAGTATATGTGATGTTACAGATCCATATCTTTTCCATTGTAAGGAAGTAAGAGAGGGAGGGGAATGAATTATATGGTATTTTTTATTGTTCTTTCTGTCTCTCTTCCATCTTCACTTCCTTTTACATTGTTTTATTTGCTCTATGAATTGTGCTTCTAGATGTACTTAATTCACTATGCTGCCCTTTCAACTATTTTGTATATTTTTGCATTTATTCACTTCACATTTTTTGCTGCATATATTTGTATATGAATTTATCTCCCCTATCAGGATTCTTTTCCAGTAAATATTTTTTCACTCTTTGTATTTTTGACCCTCAGGACTTCCTACACTCTTTATAGGAGCTTAAAAAGTACTTGTTAATTAACTGATTAATAGAAGAATAGTTAGAATCTGTTATTTGGTCATATAGTCACTCAGTAAAACTCATCAAGATTTTACAACTATATGTAGAACACTATAAAAGAACAAAGGGAGTTTAGTGAAAGAAACAAACAATTATTAAATGTCTACTACATGCCAAGTGCTATGCTAAATGCTTTTCAAATATTATCACATATGATTCTCAAAACAATCAAAAGGTAGGTGCTCATATTTTCTCCATTTTTTTAGTTGAGGGGAAAAGTAGGCAGACAGGGTTAAATGACTTTTCCAGAATCAAATATCTAGTTAACAGCTGAGGCTAAATTTGAGCTGAAATGTTCTTGACAGGACCAGCAAACTATCCATTCTGTGGCCTCTGAATTAAGAAAAGAAAAAAAAAAATAATGGATCCTGCTCTCGTCAATTAAAAAACTTTAACCACTTAGTATATACAGGATATTCTGATGGGCACTACAGATATAAATACAGAGTGAAACATACTATGAAGGAACTGAGAGTCTGATACTTTATACATTTTAATAAGGCTATTAAAATAGCATGAAACATTTATAATACATATCTTAGTATCTTAATGTAGTAATTTTAATGTTCCATGTTTTTTTGATGACTTTTCCTTAAAAGATACCCTTCTCGTAATCTAGGAAAGAGCTTCCCTCCATTTCTGTGATATCAGTTGTTTATGATCCAAAGCTTCAAACCAGGAGATTACTTCAGTAACATATCTTCCGCCATTTTCAAAAGTTATTACAAAATGTTTGAAGAATTCTCAAAATATATTTATCTCAATTAAAGACCAACTGAAAATCTTGTATATTTATATTTATTTGGAAGTTCCATACCCAAAAACCTCAACTCTCTAGAATATGGCTGAGAATGAGGAAATAAGCTGAAATAGCTCCTGGAAATTAAAGATGTACTTGTGCACTGACATTTAACTTATTACATTCATAGAAATTTTAGATCTTGAGGGATTCATCTAGGACAATTCCTTAAGAATTCATTTAGCAGTTAATATTTTTAATAGTGTTTCATTTTCCCCAATATACACAAAGATAATTTTCAACATTCATTTTTGTAAAACTTTGTGTTCCAAATTTTTCTCCCTTCCACCGTTACCTTCACCCTCCCCCACACAGCAAGCAATCTAATATAGGTTAAATATGTGCAACTCTTTTAAATATAATTCCATATTTGTCACATAGTCCAAGAAAAATCAGATCACAAGGGGGGAAAATGTGAGAAAGAAAAAAAAAAGCAACAAGAAACAGTTCTCATAGTTTTCTCTCTAGATGAGAATGTTATTTTCCATCCCAAATCTATAGGAATTGCCTTGGACATAATCTAGTTGTTACTATGTACAATGTCCTTTTGGTTAATCTTTATTTTATTTTTTTGATATTCCAGCAAACTTCATTATTAAGTTCATTGGCGTAGCTTTTTATTTTTAGTAAATTTATTTATTTTTAATACCCATTGTTCTAAGAATTATGTTAGGAGAGGAAAATCAGAGTTAAAAGGAAAAATCATAGGAGAGATTAAAAAAGAGAAAAAAAAAAGAAGTGAACATAGCATATGTTGATTTATATTCAGTCTCCATAGTTCTTTTTCTACCTATAAATGGCATTCTTTGTACAAAATCTGTTGTAATGGATTTGAATCACTAACAATGATAAGACCTAAGTCTTTCATAGTTGGTCATCACACATACTGGTTATTATTGTGTACATTTGGTTCTGCTTCTTTCACTCAGCATCAGCTCATGTAAATCTTTTCAGGCCTTTTAAAAATCAGCTTGTTCATCATTTTTTATAGAACAATAATATTCCATTACCTTCACAGCACAATTTGATCAGTCATGTCTCAATTGATCGGCATCTACTCATTTAACAATTAAATTTTGCTACCATGAAAAAAGCTGCTAAAAACATTTTTGCACATGTGGATCTTTTCCTCTCTTTTATGATTTCTTGTGATACAGACCCAGTAATGGCACTCCTGGGTAAAAGGGTATGCAGAGTTTTATAGTCCTTTGGGCATAGCTCCAAATTGCTCTCCAGTATGATTGGATCAGTTCACAATTCCACAACAATGCATTAGTGTTCCAATTTTCCCACATCCCCTCTTACATTTATCATTATCTTTTTCTGTTATCTTAACTAATCTGAGAAGTGTGAAGTGGTACTTCAAAGTTGTTTTAATTTGCATTTCTCTAATCAATAGTGATTTAGAATATTTTTTTCATATAACTATAGATGATTTTAATTTCATCATCTGAAAATTGTTCATATAATTGGCTTTTCATCAGTTGGGGAATGACTTGTATTCTTATAAATTTGACACTATTCTTTATATGTTTTAGAAATGAGATCTTATCAGAAACACCAGCTGTAAAGGTTTTTCCCATTTTTATACTTTGCTTAATCTTATTTATGTTGGTTTTGTTTGTGCAAAACCTTTTTCCTCTAATGTAATCAAAGTTGTCCATTCTGCCTTTTGTAATGTTCTTTAATTTTTCTTTAGTTCTTCTCCAAATTCCTCCCTTCTCCAAAGATCTGATAAGTAAATTATCCTTTGTTCTTCTAATTTCTTTATGACTTCTCTTAATTTGTTTATGACATCATCCTTTATGTCCAAATCATGTTCCCGTTTTGATCTTATTTTAGTATGGAGTGTGAGCTGTAGGTCTATGCTGAGTTTCTGACATATCATTTTCCAGCTTTCCCAGCAACTTTGGTCAAATAGTGAGTTCTAATTCCAGAAGCTAGAGTTTGGGGGGTTATCAAATATTATGTTGTTATAGGCCATGATTATTGTGTCGCGTATATCTAATCTATTTGATTGATCCACCAAGTAGTTTTGATGACTGTTGCTTTATAATATTTAGATTTGGTACTACTAAGTCACCATCCTTTGTTTTTGTTTTTGTTTTTTCATTAATTCTCTTGAAATCCTTGACCTTTTATTCTCACAGATGAATGTTCTTATTATTTTTTCTTGTTCTATAAAATAATATTTTGGCAGCTTAATTGGTTTAGAACTGAAATGGGTGCCATGAAGTAGACCAATTTAGGGAGAATTGTCATTTATATTAGCTTAACCTACCCATGGACAATTGATATTTTTCCCATTGTTTAGATCTTACTTTATTTATGTGAGAAATATTTTGTAATTATGTTCATATGATTCTTGGGTTTTTCTTGGCAGGTTGACTCTCAAGTATGTTATTTTGTCTACTGTGATTTTAAATAGTAATTCTGTTTCTATCTCTTGCTGATGAGCTTTGTAAGTAATATATAGAAATGCTGATGATTTGTGTGAGTTTATTTTATATTGCAACTTTGCTAAAGTTGTGAATTATTTTCAGTAGGTTTTTAGATGATTTTCAAGGATTTTCTGAGTACATAATCCTATCATTTGCAAAGAGTGATAGTTTTGTTTTTTCTTTGCCTATTCTAATTCCTTTCATTTCTTTTTCTTTTCTTATTGCTTAAGACAACATTTCTAGTACGATATTGAATAATACTGGTAATAATGAACATCCTTGTTTCATCCCTGATCTTATTGGAAATGCGTTCAGCTTCTCTCCATTAAAAATAAAGCTTCCTATAGGTTTTAGATAGTACTGTTTATTATTTTAAGGAAACCCACTCTTATCCCTATGCTCACTAATGTTTTTAATAGGAATGGGTGTTATATTTTGTCAAAAGCTTTTTCTGCATCTATTGAGATAATTGTAAGTTTATTGTTGGTTTTGTTATTGATATGGTGGATTATTTTAATCGTTTTCTTGATACTGAACCAGCCCTGCATTTCTGGTATAAGACCCACTTGGTCACAGTGTATTATCCAGCTAATAAATTACTGTAATTGCTTTGCTAATATTTTATTTAAAATTTTTGCATCAATATTTATTAAGAAGATCGGGCTTTAATTTTCTTTCTCTGTTTTGGCTCTTCCTGATTTAAATGCCTTAAATGAGTCAAAAAGGAGTTTGACAGAACTACTTCTTTACCTATTTTTCCAAATAGTTTATATATGTATAGTATTGGAATTAATTGTTCTTTAAATGTTTGGTAGAATTTACTTGTGAATCCATCTGGCCCTGGAGATTTTCCTTAGACAGCTCATTAATGACTTGTTCAATTTTGTATTCTAAATTGGGTCTATTTAAGTAATTTATTTCCATTTCAGTTAACCTGGGCAATTTATATTTTTTTAAATTTTCATCTATTTCATGATGAAGATTCACCTTTGCTCATTACAATTGATGCATATATTTTCTTTTTTTTTCTTTTCATATTATCAAAGTTTCACCTTTTCATTTTATTATAAATTTAACTCTTTTCTTTCTTATCAAATTAAGTTCTTCAAGTTTTATTAATCTTCTTTGGAAGTATTTTGATCTCAAAATAATCTATTTGCTTTAATTGAGGGTTTAATTTGTTCTTCTGCTTAATTCTGCCAATTATTGATTCTCTTCTTTATTCATGAGTATTTAGAGTACTCAAAATTTCTAGAATTGCTATTTGATCCACAGGCTTTTAATTTGTTGTCTATTATTGTAGTTCTTTGTAAATTCATTGGCATTTTGTTTAAACTCCTCATTTTTAATTGTTATTTAATTGTTTAATTTTAGATTAGATATTTCCAATTGGAAGATGCTGTCTAATTAGTTTAACCCAATCTTTTTTGCACCTTTACTAAATTATTTTATTGCATTATGGTCTGAAAGGAAGATTTACTGTTTCTGCCTTCGATTTGTTTGAGTTTTAAACCACTAGATGATCAGTTTTGTAATTGCCAGATTGCCAAAAATTATTCTATTTTCCCTATTCAGTTTTCTCAATGGTCTATAGATTGTTTTCATAGGTTTTCTAGATATCTTTCTGGTATTGCACTTTATAATTATACTTAATTGTTTAGGTTCTTATGGTCGAAGATGCTTTCTATCTTATCTCTTTCTAAGATCCATTTTCAGCATTTTGATTGTATCGAGATAAATTGCATTCCCAGATGATCAGTTTTTGTTTTACTCCATGTGATCAGAATAAATGATTCTTTTGTCCCTATTCAGTTTTCTCCAGAGGTCTATCATATCTAGGTTTTCTAGGTTTTTCTAGATTATTTTCACTTGGTATATACACATTTAGTATCATTACTACTTCATTGTTTATGGTTCCCTTTATCAAGATGTACTTTCCTTCCTTATCTCTTTTAATAAGATCCATTTTTACTTTTGCTTTATCTGAGATCAAAATTGCTTCCCCTGACTGTTTTTTTTTTTTTTTTTACTTCAGCTGAAGTATAATAAATTCTGTTTTAGCCTTTTACCTTTACTCTGTATGCCTCTCTCTGTGTCAGATGTTTTTCTTATAAATAACATATTATAGAATTCTGCTTTTTAATTCACTCTGCTAATTGCTTCCTTTTTATGGGAGAATTCATCCCATTCACATAAACAATTATGATTAACAACTGTGTATTTTCCTCCATCCTATTTTCCCCCCGTATATGATTTTATTTTCTCTTTCCACCCTTTTCTTAATAGTGTGATTTTTTTTTTACCCACCCACCACTACCTTATCTCCTAACACCCTTCCCCTTCTGTTAGTAGTGTTTTTTGTACCTACCCACACATCAACTTATCTCATATCCCACCTCCCCTCTTCTCTTAGTATTGCTATTTTTTAACTCACTCTACCCACTACATTATCTCCATCTCTCCTTCCCTCCTCTCTTACCTTTGCCCCTAGTGTTTTTGCCTCCCTCCTATTTAGTTGTTTCCTTTTCTTTCCTTTTACTCCTCCTCCTTCTGTATAGGGTGAGATAAATTTCTACATCCAAATGAATGATTAAGTTATTCTCTTTTAGAGCCAAAACCAGTGAGCCCAAGCTTCAGCAATGCTCATCTCCCTCCCTTCTTTCCCTGTATTGTAAAAGGTCTTTTGCCCCTCTTCATGTGTGTTCATTGTTCCATTATACTTTCCCCTTTCCACTTTTTCAAGTATAGATCTTTTTCTAGCCCTTGATATATTTTTCTTTGATGTCATCACATCAGAGTCCATTCATATCCACACCCTCAGTCCATGTGACAATGCAGTTCTCAAGAGTTACAAATATGATTTTCCTATCTAAGGATATATTTTACCTTTCAGTAAATGAGGTGTAACATTTTCACCTTTAAATAATATATATTTTCCTTCTCTTTACCTTTCTTTGTTTCTTTTGTGCCCTGTGTTTGTAGATTAAATGTTCTGTTTAGTTCTGTTTTTTTTTTTTTCAACAGAAATGATTGAAACTCCCTACTTCATTGAAGATCACCTCCTCTGAAAGATGATACTGAGTCTTGCTGGGTAGTTAAGTCTTGGTTATAAGCCCAGGTCCTTTGCCTTCCAGAATATAGTATTCCAGGCCCTCCAATCTTTTAGTAGAAGCTGTCAGATCCTGGGAATCCTGACCGTTGCTACTTAATATTTGAATTGTTTTTGCCTGGAAGCTTGCAACATTTTTTTCTTGAGATTGTAGTTGAGTTTTGTGATAATGTTCCTTGGGATTTTCTTTGTGGAATCTCTTTCCAAAGGTGATTAATGGATTCTTTTAATGAGCATTTCCCCCTCTGTTTCTAGAATATTGGAGTAGCTTTCCTTAATGATCTCTTGAAGAATTCTATCTGGAATCTTTTTATTTTTTATTTTATTTTATTTTATTTTATTTTATTTTTTTACACACCAACTTCAGGTACACCCATAATTTTTAAACTGTCTCTTCTGGATCTGTTTTCCAGGTCAGCTGTTTTTCCAATGAGGCATTTTTTTCACTTTCTTTCATTCTTTTAATTTGATTGCTTTTTGCTGTCCCACAGAATTATTAGCTTCCATTTGCCTTATTCTCATTTTTAATGTATTATTTTCTTCAGTTAGCTTTTGTATCTCTTTTTCCATTTGGTCAGTTCTATTTTTAAGAGTATCTCTTTTTTCCATTTGGTTAATTCTATTTTTAAGCAGTTGTTTTCTTCAGAAAATTTTTTTCATTCCTTTTCCAAGTTATTGACTCTCTCTTGCATATCTCTCATTTCCTTTCTTATTTTTTTTTCTGCCTCTCTTATTTGCCTTTTAAAGTCTTTTATGAGAATCTCCAAGAAACCTCTTTGGGGAACCTTCTTCTATGGACATTTTGTTCTCATTTAAGTTTGTATTTTGAACTGCTTTTTAACCACAGTAGCTTTCTCTGATCAAGTTTTTGTTGTTGTTGTTTTTTTTTTTTTTTTTTTTTTTCTGTTCCTTGATAATTTTCTTTCCTTTTCTTTTAATATTTCCTTTTTTAACTTTTATGGTTGAGCTCTGCTTCTAGGTTAAAGGGGGCACTATCTCAAGCTTCTTGTGCAGCTCTGAGCCTTGGCTTTGAGCACAGGAGCCCCTTGTGTTTGCGGGGGGGCTGCAACCCTGCAGCTTGCTCTTTTCAGGAAGCAGCCTGGTGTCCCAGAGTTTGCCTTCTGAGGTGGGTCTGGAAACTGCCCCAATTATTTGCTCTTATACTGAACCAGGTCTGAGGTTCTTAGTTGCTGGTTTCTTATGATTAAAACCCTCTAACTGGCTTTCCCAGGCTCGATTTGACCCCAGGAAGACTAACCTTTCTTAAAGTTTTTCCAGCCTATCTTGAGCTTAGAAAGTGGTTTCATTCTATCAGACTCCTTACAGAGGCTTGGTTCCATGTGGTTTTTGAAGGAAACTGGGAGAACCCGAGCAGGTTCCTGGCTTTACTCTTCCATTTTACCTCCCCTAGTGGTTAATCTTTAATCATCATTGTAACAAATTGTATTATTTTGATAGTGTTTAGAAGAATAGTTAACATATCAGATCACAGATTTAAAGGGGAAAATGAAAAATAAACAAAATGAAACAAAACAAAAAACTCACTTTGAAGATTGATGAGTTAAATTTAATTTTAAAAATATATATAATACACTCAATGGCTTCCTGATCTACTTCTAATAATTCAGATTTCAATCTATTAGTGTCTTCTCATTCATCCTATGTGATACTTCTCCTTCTTCTCCTATAACTCTTCCATTATATAGTTATTTTCTCAGTACTATAATTAGATTGTCTGGACCTAGGAGAGAAATCAGTTGAGTGCTGGATGGAGCTCTTCTATGAACCAGAACTCAAGGGAGCCAATGAGAAATGGGAGTGCTAAGTGTTTAAGGAGCAGTTTGAAATTGAAAAGATAGTAAGTCAAGTATTTAACTTGTAAGGGAGATATGAGAATGATCTAGAGGCAAATAGATGGTAAGAACAACAATCTAGATTTAATGGGTTTAATATTAAAGCTGAAGAGTAATTACAGAGTGATGGTATAAATTTTTGTTCAGTAGTTTTTCAGTTGTGTCTAATTCTTCATAACCCCATATGGGATTTTCTTGGAAAAGATAGTGGAGTCTTTTAATATTTCCTTCTCTAGATCACTTTACATATGAGGAAACTGAGGAAAACAGCATTAAATGACTTTTCCAGTGTAACATAGCTAGTAAGTATCTAAGATCAAGTTTGAACTGAGGAAGAGAAGTCTTCTAGGTCTGGTAATCGATACACTGTGCTACTCAGATGCCCAATGGTAGTAAGGAGTAAGTTAACTATGGGAAGAACACCAGTCAGTCTTTGGGATTTGAAAGTTAGGATTACTCTGAGTATCAGACTGTAGAAGAAATGTGAGAAGAAGAGTTCTAGGATAAGAAAAAGTCTGTTAACCATCTGGAAGAAAGTTCCAGAGGACAGTACAAATGGAAGGCAGCAGAGGAGAAGGATATGGAATAATATGGGTTGAGAAGGTTAATAATAAGACTATGGGAAAAAGTAGCAAAGAAAAACTCTTTCAACCAGACAGCAGGTCATGGAAGAAGATGGCCTAAATCACAGGTATGAAAGGAAGTGGTTGCAAGCAATTTTCTAGTCATGAGATAAATCCTCTCTGAAACTGCCCTGGGCACAGTAGTGATTCCAGATTCTCAAAGGCTATAAATAGCAGTGTTCTTACAAGCTCTGACAGAGCAATTCTAATTTGCTAGAAGAGTTTCAGATGTGCTCTCAAAAATGGACTGTGTCTAGTATGTAGATAATCATAACAAACATGAAAATTTCATAAATCAAAGAAATTTCTAAAAGAAAGTCCTGTGTGCTCCTCTGTTGCTTTTTCAGAGACACTGGCAGAGTAGAAGAAAAACAATCAAATGCTACAAAGAGTTACAGAGTTTTTTGATCACATATTAACATTACTTTAGCTCTTACTATTTTAAATTTAAGATCCCTATCCAATGGCGTTCAAATTCACATGTTGTTAGATGAAGTATATCATTTCAATTGTGATATTCTTATTATAAATAAAATCCGAAGAAAATAGTATGTTGCAACTAAAAGGTATGGTGATATATAGTTAATTCATGGAATGACAAATAAAAGGGATTGGTGGAGTTAGTATTATATGGTGTCAAGATAAAACAAGAAATTTGATTTTATGAGTCACTGAGTCATTGTGTATTTCAGTACTCTGATTATCATAATCAATCTTAGTTTATACAATAACACCAGTGGCAAAGGACAACACTGTATATTCCCTAGTAAGATGTCATAAATTAAATCAAAATACATTGGGATATTTAGTAATATCAATGCAGAAGTAGGCATAGGATGGTCAAAAAGGCATTAAAAATATGGTTTATGACTAATAAACAAAAGAGGCAAAAAGTATGTATGTTAAAGAAAGTCTAACACCTATCATAAATATATTCTTTGAGAAAATATTGGAAGTTTTTATGCATGGGGAACTGAAATAACATTTCTCCAAATTAAATTGATTGTATTCTAATTGACAAATGGCTTGTTAATGATGCAGTAGTCATTTCTGATGTCAAAATATCAAATTGTTAGAGAAAAATCAAAATTAACACAAAACTACAAGAAAACTTGATTATAAAGAAAATACATGATGTGCAACTAAACACAACTCCAACTTGATCCTTTTGCATGAGATGATGCTGATAAAAAATGCAAAAGAAAAAATAAACACCAACAATAATTATAAAATTTTTTCTTCAAAATTTGATCAAGGAAATAATGAGATGAGTCAAAGCAAGTTTGGGATTACTAAGTATCAAGTTATATGTCAATGCCAAACTTGGGATAGAGAAGAGGAAACAGCTTATTTTAATTTCTTGTAAATTGTGACTCAGAGAGATCAATTTTGGAAGAATTGCCATGTTGCTTACTTTATTTTGTTTCAGGTGGTAGAAAAATTATCAAGTGATGAGTATTACAAAGAGAAAGAGTTAGGTTTTTTTATAAGAAAAAAATATCTAAAACTTCCTAATAAAAAGTGTCCAGAAATGTAATACTCTGACTCTGGGAATAGAGATTTCTCCCATTAGAGAAATTTAAGGGAAGATGGTTACTTATTATATGGTTATTTAATTGAGATGCATAGAAATTATTCAAGGTAAGGAATTCCCATCAAACACTGAGATTATGCTATTGTCTTGTCTAATATAGTTGATTCTTGGTTTACTTCACTATACATCTGAAGTTCTTGTCCAAGATAAAGTCACCAGTAGAATAATTCAGTAAACCTCCTAGCTTGTTCTTCTCTCATTTATATATCTTTTCTTTTGTTGACTATCAGCTTGCTTTCTCTAAAGTGGCCATGGATTTTGAAGAAACTCCATGCAATAAGAGCAATGTCACCTAAAATGGGCACTGTTATAGGGCTTTGCTATCCATATGAGGGATTCTTAAGTTTTTTCGGTGTCATAGACCTCATGAACCTTCTGATAAATAAAAGTAGAAGAAATGGAATCAATATCAGATTTTATATTCTTGAATTCAAAGATCCAGTAGACAGGAACGAGAACCATGAAATTAAAAATGTTTGCTTTTGGAAGGAAAACTATGCCAGATTTGGATGGAATACTAAAAAGCAGAAACAAGTTAGTCCTTGTTTGAAATAAGGAAATTATTGTTCTACATGGTATTCTTTCAAATATTTTAAGATACCTATCATAGTCTCTCCCCAAATCTTGCTTATTATAAGATAAACTTTCAGACTTCTTCAACTGATTCTTATATGGAAGGATTTCAAGTCTCATTAAACTAGTTGCCTTTCCTTGGGACACTTCATGGCCTCTCAATTCCTTTCCTAAAATGTGTTAACCAGAGTGGAATTCAAAATGTCATCTATAGTTTAAACAGAATAGAGCTGAGAAAGACTATATTATGTGTTCTTTTGTTTTTCTATTAATGCAATATGAGATGGTATAGTATTTTCTTTTGGAGTTGGCATATTATACTTTTGATATATTAAGTTTAAAATAGCTCACGGGGTTCCTTCCATGTAAACTGTTCTTTAATTTGGTATCCAGTCTTGAATCTGAGAACTTGATTTCTTGAAATGTAATATAGAACATTACATTTATCTTTACTAAAGATGATAATCAACCCTGTCCCACAAAATCATGAAAAAAGAAGGGAAAATGAGTCTGCAGAAAGCTTATCAAAATATATAATTAAAAATAAGAATTTTTACATAGCATTAAAATGTTTGTAAAAAACTTTACATATGTTATCTCATTTGAGCTTTACAACAACCTCAGAAGCTTGTTATTCTCATTAGTTTCATTTTACAAATGAGAAAAATAAAACTGAGATAGCTTAAGAGACTTGTCCAGGATTTTGAGTAATTACATGTTTGAGGCAAGATTGGAAGTCAGCCTTCATGATTGCAAGACCAAAATTCTATCCCAGTTCTCTCAAATAAACCAAAATATTCCTCAAACATTTAGAGTTAAAACCAGGAGTATACCCAATGCTACATTTGAAGTCTAATACCTGAATATCCCTGAAATAGTAAAAAGAAACCAATCAGATTAAAGACGGGACCCAAACCAAGGTTATATGGAGAAATAAAGTAAGTAATTGTGAAAGCATTAAAGAATGAATTTTCAAGATATTTCAATATGATAAGAAAACCAAATAAATGGAAAAAGTAGTAACTATACTATTACAAGAGAGAAATAGACAGAGAGAAAGGAAAAAGGAGAAGAGAGAGATTTAAGTGGACATTATCAGCTTCCAATTCATATGCCTATTTCTCATCCTTACATATTGTTATGACAAATAACTACATATATTTTAAGAGTTTTTTGATAAAGATATTAAAATGTAACATGTTTTGGTAGATTATTTTCCTTCAGATGACCACATCTCAAAATTACTGACAAAAAGGGTCTTTTTGATTCCACTAAAACACTTGACTCAATAGAAGTTTTAAAGTCTTGTTCCATCGATGTGTTTTCCCTAAACATCTATTAGATCTTTTAAAATACAAACTACAGAGAATAAAATAGATAATCAACATTACCTGTTTAAGCCTAAAAAATCAAAAGTCCCAATTCATTACTTTTAGACCAGATTCAACTGAGTAGTCATCCTGTAATCTGTCTCTCTGTCTCTGTCTCTGTCTCTCTCTTTCTCTGTCTCTGTCTCTCTCTTTCTCTGTCTCTGTCTCTCTCTCACTTTCTGGCTATCTTAATCTCTCACTCTCTCATTCTCTTGTTCTTGCTCTCATTCTCGCTCTTGATCTCTCACTCTCACACACATACACACATACACACACATATACACATCATTAAAATTATCAAATTATTACTTGGATGTCAATATTAAGAGAGGCATAAAAAGTCACTGTATTGACTACAAGTTTCTACTACTTTATTATAAAAGAAATCTTGCTCATGTTCCAAATAGAAGATATTCCCTACATGTTTGTTGTTGTTGTTGTTTGGTTATATTCAGGTCTTTCAGACTTCATGGATTAGAGCATGAGAGGATCTTCTATTCTCTATTCTAGAGAATTCATGTTTGTTGCTTTCATGACACTATCTATCCATTTTATCTTCTGCTGTATTCCCCACCCACCTTTTTTTTTTTTTTTTTTTTTTTTTTTTTTTTTGGTCTTTGATCTTTCCCAGCATCAAAGACTTTTCCAATGAGTCCTATTTTCTTATTATGTGGCCAAAGTATTTAAGCTCAGCTTCAGTATTTGACCTTAAGTATCTCACAATCCCCTTATCATTAGAATGAAAAAGCTGTACTAGACCAGAGGTTAAGGGTTTTAGTTGTTATTTTAAGTCTTGAATCCCTTTGGCAGTCTGGTGAAACCTATGGAATTTCTCAAAAGAATATTTTTAAATGCATAAAGTATATAGGATAATTATATTTCTAGATAGCTGTACATATATATGTAAAAACAAGTTCATGGATCCTGATATTAATAACAATTTTTTAAATAATTTCTAAAGTCACATCAAACTTTTATATTTTCTGATTCTTTAAAGTCCCAGAGAGACACATTTCAACTTCACATATATCAAGTACTTAAATACTTGAAAATATCATTTACTGACACCGGTGTTTAGATTGGGGACTGATTCTTACTATCTATGTGAACTTGAATAAGTAATTTAAGCTCTCTGAATTTCAGTTTTCTCACCTTTATGGGAAATGGTTCTGGGGGTGTTTGCTTCTGTTCTGTGTTGTTTATCTTTATTATTTTCTGCACATAGGTAGTAGTTCTCATTAAACCCAATGGTATTCAGAATTTGAGACATAGCAATTTGGGGACAAGACTGCAATATGGTTCCTGTAGCCAGGCAGCCCTGCATGGAAACCCCAAGGAATCAGAATGCCTGGAACTTGCACCTGCATGGAGTTTGGACTTGGAACTTTGAGGCTTTGTTCTATAGGAATTGAGCTAAACTGTGAATTTAATCCCTTTCCCTTCCCAGATTAGGTGGTATGGGGAGAAAGATTAACTTATTTGTTGGAAGAGTAAATTTGTTTGCATGTGATTATGTTTTTAAAAATAAATAGTCTTTTGAAAAAATAAGTCTAACTGTTAGTGGTTAAATGGAACTGGAGTTCAGAGAAATTCACTAAAATCAAGGGAACCATTGGTGGGGACTAAAGTCAATTGGAGAATTTAGAAACCCCAAACCTCTTAAGAGTACCAGAGAATACTGGAAGAGGGGTGAGAAATGTGCATCTGACCTTCCAGGCAGGTGGTGACTAGAGTAGTGTTACATTTATTATATATCCCAACTAGCTCAATTTGTCACCTGTGTGTTCTCAGAAAAATTATATCTCCAGCCTCTATGCTAGATAAATGTATAAAGACTATATACAAAATGAAATAATAAAATATGGGAATGGGGGATTTCTAAAAGATGGGGAAAGAAAAGAGAAAAAGAATATTTTTGTGTAAGAAAGAAGAATTTGAGCAGAATCTGGATGGAAATCAAGAATTCTGAGTCAGAATTCTAAGGGAGAGACTATTCCAGGCAATGGGGGCAGTTATTGCAAAATCAATGTGATAGGAGATATAAGTAAGATGTAAGTAAGTATTCCTATTCTAAATAGGAAGTATTCCATTATAACTGGATCACTGAGTGTATGGAAGGGCAAATATGTAAGAAGTTTGTAAATGTACCAATTAGATCTATTCAAAAATACAATTGAGAGCCTTGTTCAGCACTGAATTTTCCATTCTTCAAGTTCTTCAAGTAGGGACTAGATGAGGGACTTTGAAGGGCAGAATCTCCTTTTCCAATTCTGTGATTCAATGATTACTTATTCTTTCTGTAAAATAAAGATTTAGACAGGAGTAATGACAGACATTATGTAGGGTATAAAATAAAGGTTAGTGATTAGTTATTTATCAGCTTGGATATTTATTAGAAAGCTGCTATTTGAAGTAGATAACTTCATCAGATCCTTGTTGAATTGCTCCAAAATACCGCCTTTAACCTAAGCATATATAACTTAGTTGTTCCTTTACTGTAGAGCCAATAGTTGGATTTTTGTGACTATGACATAAAATAGCAAAGTCTCATTAAAAATGGGGCTTTGCTTTAGGACACTAAAATTTAGAAGATGCTAACTATAAGCTATTCCACAGCAGAGAAACAAACATGCTTAGCAATTAGTGAGCAAACACAATTTAGACAAAATTAGCTAAAAACTACCTGATTTCTTCTCCAAACCACACCTTCTTCATTCCAGGTAAGTAGCTCTCCATTCTAGTTGCACTGTTCTCTGTCCACATATTCTACCCCAGGCAGCATCCTACTCTAGAACAGGAATTTTAAACCTCTTTTGTGTCACAGTGTAACATTTCAAAAAAAGCTTTAACTTTTTAAATTGAATCTAAATTGTTATTAATCATATAGTCATTTTGTGGAAGGTCTGCTCCCTTTATTTGAAAAAAAATGTTTGAATTACATTCACTGTGCTTAGTCTGCTTGTAATCATTTTTCTCTTGTACAGAAGATATACAAGGAAGAGTGAAGAAAAAATTAAGTAAAACAAAACAAAAAAAGTTATCTTTACATAAACATTAGTTCATATTCATATCACAATGATAGCAATATGATTTCTACCACCCAGGATTTCTATGAGAATAAAATTAGATAAGGTATTCATGAATAGTTCTATTTTCCCTTTATCTTCCATTTTGTGAAAAACGTTCCAACTTCTTGTAATCAAAATACAAAATAGAAAATAATTTTAAAAGATAATAGAAATGTAATAAAATTATAGAAAAATCATAAAACTACTCCTCTTTCATCTCAATGTCCTTTGATTCACTTCACCAATAAGAAACAATGTGGCTCAATTCTTAAGTCCTGTAATTTAACTATATGTTCATTGTGCAAAACCAGGGTTCTTGATCCTTCAGTGGACCAGGAACCTTGCACCCGATTTGTTTCTGCAACCACATGCATTGCCAAATAAATCTTTTTGTAGATGTAACTACTCCATGTTTTTACCATAACAATAGATTCTTTTGGCAATTTGATGAAGCTTAAAAAATAATGTTTTCCTATGCATAAAAAACTATGCTTACAAAAAAAACAATTAAAATGTAATACAGTCATCAAAGTATTATTATTATTATTTTTAATTTCATAAAACTCAAGTTAAGAGTGCTTGTCCAAGAATCTTGATGTCTCCCTAAATCTTTGCCTCTGGTAACTGAAGATTCAATTTGTAATGCATGGCCCAGAAGCAAAAAAAAAAAAAAAAAAAAAAAAAAAGATAGCTATAAACAGGGTATACTACTAGATGTAGTTCATTGGCTTATGAGCCAATTTGTTACAATTTTAATGTGATAATTTACACCTGGGAAATCAGCTACGAATAAGATCTTAACTTATTGTTTTATTAAATGTCTAGACTTAAGAAAGTAAAGAAGAAAATGATAATAATGAAGATTAAACTTGAAAAGTATATAGTTTATCACCACTTCCCAAGAGTTGATTGTTAAATATTTATTAACAAACTCTTGTTTGTAACTATAGTGCATTGACTAATATCATGGTTAAATCTACAAGTAACCATTATATAACCTGGATGTTTTCTGATTTATAGACCTTAGATTGTAATGAAGCATTTCCCTATCTTCAGAGAACTGATATTTCACTACATTTGTAACCTTGTAAGAAAGCTCTCAGTAGGAAGAAAGGATGCTGACCATATAAAATAGATTTTTTTTTAACCTCTCTTAGTGGCAACTAGGATTTATCTTTATGATTTTCCCCCCTCGATCCATTCACATTCTCCATTTATATGATTCGGAACTCTTCATTTGATTTGCATATTAAATCAGAAGCTTTGCTGGCAAACCTTATAATTAGCTAAGAATGTCTCAGTGAGGAAAAGGACCTAAGAGACCAAGCAAATAGGGGTGCATACCAAAGGCCAATAAACAAATGCTATTAGAATACTGCCTGCTGTTTAATAAAGAATCCTCATCTTCTTGGGTGGGGATATTTCCTCCCTGTAATATCAGCTGCTGCACCTGTGATCAGCCCAATCTTGTGGACCCATATGCATCACATGGAGACAATGCTAATTTCCTTCTATTTGCTTTTCCTTGGCTCTACCCTTTCTTTAGATTCCTTGCCTCCCAGTTGCACAATCTAAAGTGATACAGTTGCACTATCAGAGGAGGTTTAATGAACAGCAAGCCTATTGAATTTAATTAATTCCTGTGCATAGTAAGCTCTTTGCTGCCATCATGCCCTCCCCCTTTCAAGAACATATTATAGAACTGAAGAATGAGTAGCATGCACACTATTTTTAATAAGGCCCTTGGTGAGTAATTTGAAAATAATAAACTTTGCATATATAAAGGTGATTGTAATTAAAACTAAAGCCAGGAGAGAGCCTCACTTGTTTCCCATTTGCAGAACCTTAAGAACGCTCCTGTGTCAGTTTTAATTCATTTGGTTTCATTGAATTTGGCTTACCAATTTGGTTTTGTAAAACCTGCGAGGCAGGAGCCTGTGTGAATTGGCTATAATGACCAAATGCCTTGAAAGGAATTTTGATCTATTTTAATATGCTTCTTCCTGTTTCATTCCAAACCTCAGTGGGATCAGGGACCCATCCTAATTGCAGGATAAAATGATGCAGCTCTTTCTCTACAGCTGGGATTAATGTGAGCCACATACTCTGATGTATTTCCAGCCCCCTGATGACATGTTACTGTGAGCCTGCGATGTAGTGACAGGTGGGAAAATCTGGCTCCTAATATTTCAGGGAGGTGCTCATGAGAAAGAAAAGATGCTTCCAAGCAAATGTGTTCGAGTCCTCAGGGGTGCTACCTCTGCTTTGTGAATGCCAGGGGGAAACAGGAGATTGGGGTTTAAATGGTCCCCAAAGTGACTTAAGCATGCTTCCTCTATACCCAGATCTTTAGTATACTGTAAATAGAGTATGACGGTACATCATCATCTACTGAGCATCTATTGCAAGTAAGTGCAGCTTATTGAGGTTGAACTATTTGGGGAGGGGAGGAGGAAGACCAGAACAATGATTTCATTTGGTCTAGTGAAATCAGCAGTACCTGTAGGGCATCTTTAATAATTTTAGAAAGATGAGGGGGCACTGAAATGCTATGGTTTTATCATAGGCTCAAAGTCAAGATGTGTCAGAGATAGTGTCTGAATCTAGGGCTCCCTACTTTGAACCAGACACTCTATCCATTATGCCATAATTCTTTTCATGGCAATTGTTTGTGTAAGCTCTAGTATTGTAACTAAAAATATAAGACAATCACAAGACATTTTGATGACATCTTAAGCTCTCTAAAATTATCTCCATTACTGACAAGAGAGCCACACATTTGGATTCCTCCATTAGAACATATGTTCCTTAAGGATTTGAATCTGTCAACATGGAGTCACAATTTCACAACACTTATGTGAAAACTAGGTTTATTACAAGGGAAATGAACATGCATGTGGAACCTAGAGAATTCACAATCTATACAGAAATTTGCATATTTAAAGAACTAAGGAAGCAGAAAACACAAATTTCCACCTAAAGGGGTATGGCATGAGCAGGGAAAGGTATAGCAGAGTTAGGGAAAGGAAAGAACAATCCCAAAAGGGAGAAACAAGGCAATAATAAAAGCCCCATTTTTTACTCTTAGGAATTACTAGATTGTGAAGATAGGATGCACAAGCAATTTCCCAGATTAATACAGACTAAAAAGTACTTGTCTTGATTCCCTGGGTCGTATAGGGAGTCCAGTTTGTGATGCAACAACAAATTATGGCAGCAGGATGTAGGTTAGAGGGTTTCAGTAAAGTTTGTCCTTGATACGTTCAAGGCTTCCTTAACACTCGATTCAATATTTCTGGAAAATATGGTAACTTAAAAGGACAAGTTCAAGGTACTTAATGTTCTTCAACAACCCAGGTGTTTAACAAAGCTAATTATCCCCTGAGGGACAATGATAAACTATACATAGAGAATTTTCATTTCTATCTCTGTACCCCCAGTTTCTAGTTCCATAGCTTTATGATATATGCCTAAAAGTTTTGGGGTTCTTTTGGGGGGAATTGTATTCCACATTTCGTTGTATACTGCATGAAGTAGAAAATAATATGACTAAAGGAAACAAAATCCAGAACAGCTGGACCTGCTGTTGATGTTTGGTTTTGTCCTTCATTTTTGAAGAGAACAAATGACATCACAGGGTAAAATCTTGACTTGCAGGTAAATTGGATTTAAATGAGACTGAGTTGCACAAAATCATCAATTTCATTCTATCTTCCAGAATGATCACAGTCCAGTGGTAAAACAAAAGTCAGGATGACTGGCCATGACCCAGGATGCGGTAGATGACCTTGGCATCCTTGATGCCTGAACAAGCTCTAAGCACTTCTCAACATCTGCTTCAGCTACATTCATGACCATTGGAACAAATTATTCTCATTCAACCATTCTGCCCAAGGAAGCTTTCACGTATTTGCGGTAGACCACCCTCCCACTCACTAATGGGTTTGAAGCTCCACTTGGTCTAACCCATCTGCCAAGGTGCCCAATGTACATGCAATAGTTTCTTGGAGATACAGGTGCAAGTTGGATAAAAGGTAGACACCAAAAACGGATGAGTGCCTTGAAGAAGGCTTGCCAAGCTCTTTTAGCAGAGGTAATATTCCTCCTTGAATACCTCATGTATTCCTGGACTAGACTGAATATGAAGAGAAGAGATCCTTGCTGGTAGCAAAACAATTTTTAGGGACTGAAAGACTGATTCTCAAGATAGCTGAAAGAGAGAAAGACACTAAATGTTCACAAGATTTTTCATAAGATTCACAATTGCACAAGAGAATGATGTCCAATGAGAATGGAAAATAGAATGAGGCTGGGTTTTATAGAGCTTTAAAAAGTGGATAGGGGAAGTATATGTTAATGGTATGGAAAGCTGCTGGAGTAAATTGAGGATGGGAATGATGTGGTAAGATCTGCACTTGAGAAAAAAATTACTTTGGCAACAGTGTGCAAGATGGATTGGATTGGGAAATTAATATATTCTATTATTACAAAAAAAGACAATGAAGGAAATATTAATAACTCTTGACTGTTTCCATCTCTATAAAACATTTATGAAGATAGTATACTTATATATCAAAGGCATATTTGTTGAGATATGAGAGAGAAATTAAGTAGTCATATTTTATCTTTTCAATCACATAATTCATGGAAAAGTATAGAGAATGCAAATCATATCGGCTGTATTGGCTATTTGTTGTTGATTTTTAATAGCATTTTAATTTGATAATAAAAGGTGTTTATTAAAAGACTTTCTTCCACATTATCTTCTGTCTTTTATAATTCAAAGCATGGCATTCTTAAATTTATCTACCATCACACTTATGTCCAACTATGCAACTTTCAACCTATTCATACCTTCCTTTCTTGTGAGACTTCCATGCAAATCTTCTAATAAGTCTTTCACAGGGATCTAATGCTTGGATTTTGCCATCTATTTTCCTGATAGTCATGTGTTTGGAATGATATGACATATATTTAGAGCCAGAAGAGACCTTGGAATACATGTAGTTGTTCAATCGCTTCGTTTTATAGAAGAGGAAACTGAAGCCAAATTAGATTAAAATAACAAGTAAAGTAACAAGCATTTATTAATGGTTTAATGACTTCGCCAAACCCAAATAACTAACAAATAACAAATCAAGATGTGAATTCAGGTCCTATAACTCTCTCTGAATATATCTTTTGTTCAGCCCTTCTTTTACAATGTGCTACTGCTCTTTCATTGTTCTGTGGGTGTCCCTCAACTTGAATTCTTTGGACATTGTAATGATTCAGGACTTGGAGCCATACAATATCACAGCTAAAAGGATGGATCTAGAAAAGTTTTACAAAGGCAATCCAGTCCTCTTTTCTCCTCTTGTTTATTTTTGGCTCACTATCCACTTTCAATGCCTAGACAATATTTTCATACTAATGAACACATTCTATAGATATCCCTCAAAAGGTATATCATAGTCTAGAAAAAAAAGCAGTGTTCATCCACTGCATTTTTCACTGGTTGAGCAAAATCTTTTGAGTCTGTGAATTTTACTTAGGAAATTCTGGTGTGGCATTTGTATTAATTAATACATGAATTAGAACATCTGGACAACTTTATCTCCTTGAATTGGACTGTTTTTCAGGCATTTATCATAACAAAGGCCAAAGTCTCTAAGAATCATGAATTTCCCTATTTCTTGTCAGAACTGATATTTATAAACAGAGGGATATCACATAAATTTAGGTCTTAATATAATTCAAGAAAATTTGTATGAATTTGACATAGGCAAAGGAGGCATCCTGTCTCAGAAGAGCCTTCAATGTGGCAGTTTGTTCACTATGAACTAAATTCTTATAGATAGGCAACAACTAAACACACACACACACTCACGAAGGTGAATTTAAATTAACAAGCATTCATTGGTGATAGAAAGGAGTATACTTTCTTCTCAGCAGCTCATGGAACCTACACAAAAATTGACCCTATATTAGGACATAAAGACCTCAAAATTAAATGCAGGAAGGCAGAAATAGTAAATGCTTTCTTTTCAGATCACAATGCAATAAAAACTACATTCAACAAAAAGTTAGGTGTAAATAAATCAAAAAGTAATTGGAAACTAAATAATCTCATCTTAAAGAATGATTGGGTGAAACAGCAAATTATAGACACAATTAATAACTTCACTCAAGATAATGACAACAGTGAGACATCATACCAAAATTTGTGGGATGCAGCCAAAGCGGTAATAAGGGGAAACTATATCCTTAGAGGCTTACTTGAACAAAATAGAGAAAGAGAAGGTCAATGAATTGGGCTTGCAACTTAAAAAGCTAGAAAAAGACCAAATTAAAACCCACCAATCAATTACTAAATTTGAAATTCTAAAATTAAAAGGAGAAATTAATAATATTGAAACTAAAAAAAAACTATTGAACTAATAAATAAAACTAAGAGTTGGTTTTATGAAAAAAACAATAAAATTGATAAACCTTTGGTAAATCTGATTAGAAAAAGGAGGGAGGAAAATGAAATTAGTAGTCTTAAAAATGAAAAGGGAGAACTTTCCACCAATGAAGAGGAAATTAGAGAAATAATAAGGAGTTATTTTGCTCAACTTTATGCCAATAAATTTGATAACCTAAGTGAAATGGATGACTACCTCCAAAAATATAGACTTCCCAGACTAACAGAGGAGGAAGTAAATTGCTTGAATAGTCCCATTTCAGAAAAAGAAATAGAACAGGCAATTAAACAACTCCCTAAGAAAAAATCCCCAGGACCAGATGGATTTACATGTGAATTCTACCAAACATTTATAGAACAATTGGCCCCAATACTCTATAAATTATTTGATAAAATAGGGACTGAAGGAGTCCTACCAAATTCCTTCTATGACACAGACATGGTACTGATACCTAAACCAGGTAGGTTGAAAACAGAGAAAGAAAACTATAAACCAATCTCCCTAATGAATATTGATGCTAAAATCTTAAATAAAATATTAGCAAAAAGACTACAGAAAATCATCCCCAGGATAATTCACCATGATCAAGTAGGATTTATAGCAGGAATGCAGGGCTGGTTCAATATTAGGAAAACTATCAGCATAATTGGCCATATTAATAACCAAACTAATAACAAGCATTCATTAGATACCTACTTTGTGCAGGGTATAATACTAAGTGCTGGGGATTTAAATTTTAAAATAATAATAATAACAATAATCCCTACTCTCAGAAACCTTATGTCTACTAAAGGAGATAAGGAAATATAAAAATGCATGCAACATACATAAAAAATGAATACATAAATACATGCAAAGTAGTTAGACAAAATATTTTGGGAATGAAGATACAGCAGTTGGTAAGATTTAAAAGTACTTCATGGAGAAGGTGGTGCTTGAGCTGTGTACCAAAGGAAGATTTTATGAGGAGGAGGAAAGGAGGAAGTGCATTTTACGCATATGGATTATACAGTGCAAAGAGACTGACACAGAATATGGAATGCCCTATATGAGTAATAGCAAAAAGCCTTGCTTGGCTATATCACAGAGGAAAACAAAGAGAATGATGTCCAATGAGAATGGAAAATAGAATGAGGCTGGGTTTTGTAGAGCTTTAAAAAGTGGATAGGGGAAGTTTATGTTAATGGTATGGAAAATCACTGGAGTAAGTTGAAGATGGGAATGATGTGGTGAGATCTGCACTTGAGAAAAAAAATCACTTTGGCAACAGTGTGCAAAATGGATTGGATTGGGGAATTAAATTAAAACAGGAAAATCAATTAAGAGTCTGTTGTAATAATCTAGGTAAGAGGAGAAGACTGATTAAAATTCTGTGTGAGAGGAGAGAAAGGGTCAGATGGGAATGATGCTATAGAGGTAGCAAATGATTAGGTATGTACAGTAAGAGAAAGTAAGGAATCCAGGATAATACAAAACTGGGGAACTGGAAAGATGTTAGTGTTTTTGAAAGAAAGAGTGAATTTTGTAAGAGGGAATGGTTAATGGGAAAAGATAATGAGTTTAGTTTGAGACATCTTAAATTCAGTGTCTACATACAGAAGTCAATTAGTAACACAGGATTGAGATTTGGGAGATTAAGGCTGGATATAAAAATCAGAAAAGCATTTACATAGAGACAAGAAGTTTAAAAGAGCAGATGAGGTTACCAAAAAAAGTATAGAAGGCCAAGGACAAAAAAAGTATAGAAGGCCATGGATAAGCATGTATCATGGATGATGATAAGTCAGCAGAGGAGACTGGGAAGACATAGTGAAGCAGATAGAATGTGAATGAAGCTAGAGAGATTGTCTAGGAAGAAAAGATTGATTAACAGTGTTGCATGAAATAAGTTGGTCAAAAAAGCCCAGTACTGAGAGAAAATTGATTTGGCAATCAAGAGATTACGGATAACTTATTTACTCTAGGGTAAAAAAAAAAAAAAAAAAAAAAAAAAAAAAAAAAAATCTCCACTTAGCTTTTAAGTTCCACAGAGTCTGGCTTTAATCCAGGTTTGTTGAATAATACTGCTCACCTTCCCATACTCTATGATTGGATCAAATGTGCTTTTCTCAACTTCTTCCTCATGACATTCCATCTAACAAATCAGAGTCTATTCACCGCAAATTCATGGAATGCAGTTTCTCTTTCCCTCTTTGTCAGAGATTTTTATTTAATTCAATGGTGCAATTTAGCACCATCTTCTCCATGAAACCTTTCCTGATACCCCTAATAGCTAATGCCCTCTCTCTAAGACTCTTATATTTAACTATTTTGAATAAGCTTTTAATTTACTCATTTTTATTTATTATAAATTTATTCATATATATATATATATTTACATATTTATTTTATACAAGCTGTCCCAAAAGTTTTTTGTATTTATCTTTTTTAGAATGCAAGTTCTTGTGTTTGTTCATTTGTTTGTTTGGTTTGATGAGAAGGAACTTTTTCTTTTGAATGATGAGGTAGGAAAGCAGATTGCAAGTCACTGAGAAGAGTGAATGGAGTAGACAAGTTTAATCAAGGAGTTTAACTAAGACAAGGAAAAGTATATATGAAACCATTGCTTGAGGGAGATTGTAGGATATAGAGAATGGCTTTTTGTTTTATTTTGTTTTTAAGGATAGAGGAAAATTGCACATATTTGAAAATAGTACAGAAGCAACCGGTTCATATGAAAAAAAAGGTGAAAACTCAAGAGAAGAGTGTTGACACATGGGAAACAATGTTTTAGAAGATGAAAGAGGATGATAGCAAGTGCACAAAGAGAATTGCTAAGAGTAGAGAGACCTCTTTTACCTTTTTTTCAGAGACCAGAGGCTACAAATCAGAGAGGGCTGAATTAAAAGTCCTCTACCTTTTTTTTTTCTTGTTTGTGAAAGAGGTAAGAACTATAAGAGGCTTGGAGAGGGAAGAAAAGTTTGGAGAAGCTTCTTTAGGGAGTGAGTTTGGGAATCACAAAGGAATAAAATCACTGCCTAGCTGTAGTGATGATCTAATTGAGGTTAGATAACATGAATTTTTAATGTACCTCTGCAGTTTGGTTGTGAGACTTCTTGCAGCTTCATTCAATGACTGAAAAACAAAAGGAGGGTCAGCAGATACTAGGAGTAAACCAAGTCTTAGGTTTGAAAAGAGAAAATAGAACAAAATTATAGAGGGTTCAAGGCCAAATATTTGATATTCTCTATAACTCACCATCAATTCACAACAGACTTCCAAATTTCTTCATCCATCCTCACACCCATGGTTCCTGTTCCTCCCACTCTTTTAACTGAGAATCTTGACTTATATTTTACTGGAAAAAATTGAGACTATTATCAATAGTAATGTTGGAGATTTCTTCTGCCATTATGTCCTTTCTCTCTCATATAAAGGGTGACCCTTTTCCTTGCCAAAGCAAACCCTACTAGTTACACAAGTGATCCCATTCTACTTATCTCTTCCAGCAACTTGCCACTTCTATAATCACCATTCTTTCTCTTATCTTAAATCTTTCCATGTTTACTGGTTATTTCTCTAGTGTATATAAACATGATCATGTCTCCCTCATCTTCAAAATGTCCTCATTTAATTATTTTATTTCAGGTACTTATTGTTTTATCTCTCTCCCATCTCCAATAGAAGTTTATCTGATAAATGCCTCTACTTCCTCTTTTTACTCACAATTTTCTTCAGTCATTCTTCTTACCTCACAATTCAACTAAAATGACTCTTTCCAAAGTTACCAATGATCTCTTAATTGTTAAATTCAATGTCCTTTTCACAATCCTCATCCTTTTTTACCTTTCTGCTGCCTTGATATTTTTAGTCACTTTCTTCTCATGATATTCTTTTCTCTTTAGTTTGTAGGAAAGCTATTTTGTCCTCATTCTCCTACTACCTCTGACCATTCTCTAATTTTTTTTCTTTGGTTTTGGGTTTTTTGTTGTTGTTGTTGTTTTGTTTTTTTGCTAGATCTTCATCCAGGTCATTCTTACTAATTGCAAATGTCCCAAAGAATTCTTTCTTTAGCCCTCTTTTTTTTTTTCTCCATAGTATTTCATTCAATAATCTCATCTGCTTTGGAACTATGTATGTTCTCAAATCTACTTATCCAGCATTCACCTTTTTGTGGACCTCCAATTGCCTATTAGATATCTCAAAGTGGATATTCTATGAATTACTGCACCAGCTTGCTGGGTTTTCTGCTTGTCACAAGTCTTTTTTCCATTCCATTCTTCATTCTTGGAGAACAAGTCTGTTCTCCATTCAGCTACCATGTCACAGATGGGCATACATGCCCCTCATTTAACTGCAAAATCAAACAAAATCCTATTCAGAGTTCAAAGACCTTCCTTACCTAACATCTCCCCAATCTTTTCAGTGTTCTTATACCTCACCTAAGCTCTCACTCTTTATTCCAGTGATAGGAGATTTCTAGCTGTTCTTAGAATAATACTCTTAATCTCTTGTCTCCAGGCATTTTCTCTGGATTTTTTTTTTCCTGTCTGTAATGTGTTCCCTCTTCATATCTGCCTTCTAACTTCCCTAGCTTCATTCTGTTATCATTTAAAAACTCACATTCCACAGGAAACTTTTCCCAATCCTACCACATTCTCGTGCCTTCCCTTAAGAATTTCCCATTTTGTTTGTACAAAGTAGTTTGCACATTTTCTTCCATAAGCCTGTGAGTTCCTTGAGAGTAAGAACCATCTTTGCACACTGCTTGGCATATAATAGATGCTTAAAAATATTTTTGACTGATTCACTCAAAATTCTGTCTCCCATAAATATTGTTTTTAAAGTTATTTCTCATGACTTTTCAAACCTTTCCTAAGTATACCACTGATTGTTTATTTTTTTAAGAGAATATAGATAAATGGATGGATGGATGGATAGATAGATAAAAAAGGGATAGTGGACTTATAGGTATATAGTTATCCACATTCATTCCCCCCTTTTTAAATCTGCATTTCTTCAATATCTACTCTTTTTTATGTAACTTTTATGTAATACTGAGCCATAAGTGCCTTCAAAATTTTATCACTTCTACCATTGATACCTATTTAGGTAATATGCATAAGCCCAGCATCAATTGTAATATTTGTGTTTTTACTGTCATTCATATTTCTTATCTCCTTCCTTTCTTTCCTCCATTCCTCCTTTCCTCCCTTTGTTCCTTGTTATGGGAGCCACCAGCTAGTGGCTGCTGTGGTTCTAATTCTGACTACTATGCAAGAAGATGATAATGACACAAAAAGACTGAGGGGCCATTGCTTTCTCCAACCTCTCTCCTCTTCCCTCTTTTCTCTGATTTATTTCATTCCCAAATCATGAGCAACATCTGCATCAGTAAATTTGTTAACAGTAAAGGCTGGTCTGTAGCTCCTCAACACTCTTTTCAAGAGCAATATGATTCACAGTTGTGAGGGCTTCAGAGACCCAACCAGCCCCTCAAAGGTACAGTCCCCTTTAAACCTTTACAGACTCATTGGATTTCATAGTTGGGAATGGTCCTTAACACTTTCTTCCTTGTCATTATTAAATAAGGTATAAAAAGGAGATAAATCGTCATCAATGATATTTGCCATTATCAAATGGTTTTCAGAATCTGTGGAACGTGGAGACAAGATGGAGGAGTAAAGGCAGGAACTTGCCCAACCTCTTCCCCAAAGTGCTCTAATTTTCTCTAATGACTCTAAACAAATTTTAGAGCATCAGAACACCCCAAAAGATGGAGTAGAACATTTTCCAGCTGAAGGAAACTTAGAAGCTCAACAGAAAAAGGTCTGTCACACCAGGTTAGGAATCCAGCACACAATCCTGGTGCAGGCAGGAAGATACCCAGACCCACCCCCAGCCCCAGCTTGGCTCAACTTCTGAATCAGTTTCTGACCATTGAAAGTTATTATGGTAACAAAAAGAATCAAAACACATATTTAGAAGATGATAAAAGTCAAAGCTCCACATCAAAATCCTCTATGAAAAATAAGAATTGCGCTAAGGTCATGCAAGAGCTCAAAAAATGACTTTGAAAATCAAGTAAGAGAGAGAGAGGAAAAATTAGGGAAAGAACTGAGAGTGGTGCAAAAGGAAATACAAAAAGCTAATTAGAAGAAGAATGCCTTAAAAAACATGTGGCCAGTTGGGAAAGGAGGTTCAAAAGCTCATTGGGGAAAATAATTCCTTCAAAAATAGAATTGAGCAAATGGGAGCTAATTACTTTATGAGAAGTCAAGATACAATAAAGCAAAACCAAACCAAAAAAAAAAAAGAAAGAAAGAAAGAAAGAAAGAAAGAAAGAAAGAAAGAAAGAAAGAAAGAAAGAAAGAAAATAATGTGAAATGTCTCTTTGTAAAAAAAAAAACAACTGACTAGAAAATAGATCCAGGAAGATAATTTAAAAATTATTTGTCTACCTGGAATTCATGATTAAGAAAAGATCCTGGGCATCGTCTTTTAAGTACTTATCAAGGAAAACTGTCCTGATATTTTAGAACCAGTGGGTAAAATAGAAATTGAAGAATCCACAAATTGCCTCCTGAGACCCCAAAATAAAAACTCTCAAGAATGTTATAACCAAATTCTGGAACTCCCAGGTAAGGAGAAAATGTTGCAAGCATTCAGAAAGAAACAATTTAAGTATAATAGGAGGCACAGTCAGGATAATACAAAATTTAAAAACTTCTACATTAAGGGACCATATATCTTGGGATATGATATTCTGGAGAGTAATGGAGCTAAGATTGCCACCCAAAATCACCTACCCAAAAAAACTGAGTATAATCCTTCAAAGGAAAAGGTGGTCATTCAATGAAACAGAGGGGTTTTTAAACATTCATGATGAAAAGAGCTAATGGAAAATTTGCTTTTCAAACACAGGACTCTAGAAAAGCATAAGGAGGTGATCAGGAAAGTGATATCATAAGGGGCTTAATAAAGTATATCTGTTTACATTCATACATGTACGGATGGTACTTGTAACTCATTAAAACATTCTCATTATTATGGCTGTCAGAAGGAGTAGACTCACAGGTGTGAGTTCAATACGAGTATCATTTTTTTTTAAAAAGATGTAATTAAGAAATGAGAGAGGAATATACTGGGAGAAAGGGAAAGGGAGAAATGGAATGGTGTAAATTACATGCCATAAAAAAGAGGTACAAAAAAGCTTTTACAGTGAGTGAAGAGAAGAAAGAGAGGGAAAGTGAATGAATCTTCCTCTCATCAGAATTGGCTTAAATAGGAAATAACATACTCAATAGGAGTATAGAAATCTATCTTATCCTGTAGGAAAATAGGAGAGCAGTGGGATAGGGAGGAATAGGAAGGAAGGGATATGGAAGGTGATAAAAGAAAGGGCATATTGGGGAAAGGATTGGTCAATAACAAAACACTTTTGAAGAAGGACAGGGTAAAAGGAGAGAAAGAATAAATTGGGGGTGGAGAATACAATTGGAAAAAATAATTGTAAAGGGTAGCTAAGTGGCACAGTGGATAGAGTACCAGCCCTGAAGTCAGGAGGACCTGAGTTCAAATTTGACCTTAGACACAACACATCTTAGCTGTGTGACCCTGGGCAAGTCACTTAACCCCACTTGCCTCAGCGGGGAGAAAAAAAGAAAGAAAGAAAAAGTAATTGTAAAAAATTTTTCAAAGCAAGTTTCTCTGATGGAATATTATTATCTGGGAAATGATGAGCAGGATACTTCAGGGGGAAAAAAATACCTACTACGTCCTCCATGAACAAAATGAAATGTATTGTTGTATTGTTTACAAAGTAATAGCAATGCTCTGGGATGACCAGCTGTAAATGATTGTTATTCTCAGTAGTGCAATTATCCCCAACTACACTGAAGGATTTATGATGAAAAATCTAATCCATACCCAGAGAAGGAACTCATATCTGAATACGGATCAAAGCATTCTCTATTTCTCACTTTATTTTTAACTTAATTTTTCTTGAGGGTTTTTATTTTTATTAGGGTAGGAGGTCTATGTTTTCTCTCACAACTTGACTTTTATGAAATGTTTTGCATAACCTCATCTCTCACAACTTGACTTTTGTGAAATGTTTTCCATAACCTCACATGTGGTTTCTTTTTTTGTGGGGGGGAATAAAAGAAAGAGAACCTAGAACTCAAAAATCTCTTAAAAATTGTTTGATACTTTCAAAATGAGGAAAATATTTGATTAATTAATTAGTTAATTTTTAAAAAGGATCTGGATGGAAGGATGCCCTAGAGGTAATATAATCTTGCTGTTAACATTTCTCTTTGTGAATGACATTTTACTGATTAAATCAAGCCCAAAAATATTCCAGATGTTATATAGAAACCATAAAAATTTAAAAGTCTTCTCTTACTATTCATATTTGAAAAATCAAAGTAAGAAAATGAATTGTCTAGACATTAATACTCATATGGATAGATAATCTTTGAAAAATTCTGCAGTATTTTTAATGAGTCCAAATTTTTGGATGGTTGCATGAGGAAGTATGAAAATGGTACTATCTAAGATTAAGAAGTCAAAGAGTATCATAGCACCTAAAGATTCAAAGCTTTAAATACCTAAATAGTCTGAATAGTGTGCCACAAATTTACCAACCAAAAACTAGCCAGAAGAAATGCTACTAAAAGATAACATCAGGAAACTATATGATCAGTAAAAGATCCTGTCAGGAAGCAAGGGATAATTGAGAGGAAATATACATGCTTCACTGGGATTGTTGACAGATTCTTAAGAGGTCTAGAAAAAGAATTTTTAAAACATTAGAGGACTAGCTAGCTGTATTGGATTTACAGCAAACATGGAAGGACTTTCTTCTGCACCAGTGAAATATAAATGAGATAATTTTTCCTATCAATGTAATCAATAAACATTTTTAATTGCTTAGAAAGGCAGATAGGGATTATTGGGTATTAAGGGAGAACTAGCACCTCTCTTATTAGGATTTGCTAAACTTTATACAAAACTCATCCACCTTTAATGTTAACTTGTCACTCAACTCTCAACCATGGTTCCCTGAAGCTATAGCATGCACAGTGATCATACCCAAAAAATAAAAAAAACAAAAAAACTGTCTCTGCAGACAGATTAAGGCAGGTTCAAGTTCACTGATAGTCCTTAAACCTGTTGGTAAGCAAAGCAGATATTTACTCCAACAATTTGTTTCAAACAGCATGAATGTAGGTGAATCAGGCACTGTGAAGCCTTAATGCTTAGTCAGACATCAGATAGCGAAGTCATCTATTTCATCTCAGGCTTTCACCAGTGTTCTTGATTTTTGTTTTGCCACTGGACTTCGATGACTGGAAGAAAGAGTGAAGCTGAAAGCTTTATGCAACTTCACTTAAATCAAATTCATGTGGAAATTAAGATATGACTACATCATATCATTGATCCTCTTTGAAAATGAAGGACAACCAACCATAGATAGACATGGATAGTTATACAGAGAGAGAGAGACAGAGAGAGAGAGAGAGAGACAGAGACAGCAAGACAGAAAGAGAAAAGGAGGAAGAGAGGGAGGGAAGGAGGGAGAGAGATGCATGGATGGAGAGAGGGAGAGATGAATAATAGATGGTAGATAGATGGGTAAATGGATAGATAGATGCATGGTTAGATGGATTGATAGATGGAAGGATAGGTAAATAGATGGGTGGATGGATGGATGGATGGATAATTTATTAAGTGAATTTTATGTGCCAGTCATTATGTTATTCATTAGTAATACAAATAACAGCAAAAAGAAAAATAACCCTTGCCCTCAGAGAACTTTTATTCTAATAGTGAAGGATAACACACACACACACACACACACACACACACACACACACAATGGAAACTGAAAAGGAACAATGGAAGGGGAAGGGAAAGAAAGGAAAGTAAGTATATGCTTACTATAGGTAAGCTATGTGCTTTGCTAAGTGCTAGAGATGCAAAGCAAAACAAAATAAACAAACAAAAACCCTTACATTCTAAATGTGGAGATAATAAGTAAATACATAAGTTAATGAAAAAATAGCCATATATGTGTTACAGATAGATGGTACCTGAATGGAAAAGGTTCTAGCAACTTAGAAGTAAGAGTAAGGAAAGGTTTTCTATCAAAATTGCTATTTGAGCTAAGGAGATTCTATGAGGTAAAGAAGCAGAAGCATCAAAATATTTATTAAGGATCAAAACAATCAATTAAACTGACTTCACTATTATTTACAGTTAATTCAAAGAGTTTGAGCATCAAAAAATAAAAGAGAATGATCAGAAATATATACATATGTGTATGTGTATGAATCTGTTAGAGGTAGGTTGAGTTCTGTGAGAGAATTTGTGGGTGGAAAGTGATTGTCACCTTTTTAATCACCAACATTCCACATCAAGTTGGCAGGTTATCAGGGAGGAAAGACAGAGCTAAGTGAGTATAAATACAGCACTTCCCAGAATCACTGTAACCTTAGAACAGCAGGAACAATGTCTATGTAACCTTAAATATTCCACTGAGATAGAAACCAAAAAAAAAAAAAAAATTTACACCATCAATTCTAGGATCACAATTTTAAAAGAAAGAAGAAAATGCATACATCCATAGAAAAATTCAGAAGTAAATATCTGAAAAATAACTTGTACATAGATCTTCACATTTCTAAAGTCAATTCACTATGGTTACTCAAGACTTGGATCTGATAGCAGGCAAATTAAAGCCTAGAATGAGGTGACACTCATGAAATTTCTATGATAAATATGTAGTCAACTATTTAAATTTCACTAAGAACAAAGACAAGAACTCATAAGCCGGAGAGAAGAAATATAAAAGAATATTTTATTGTTTACAATATTTTGAAAGAATTGAGAACTTATTTCCTTTTTCTTGTTTTAAGTTTTATTATTCTTCTGTTTTTTATACCTCAATTCTTTTGAGTCAGTGAGCCAATTAGCATTCTTAAATACCAACTGCACTAGCTTTTGTGCTAAGCCTGGGGATACAAAAAGATGTACAAGATAGTCTCTGCCATAAGGCAGTTTACAAGCTGAAAAGAGTGGAGGAAAAGGAGACTAGTTGTAGCTGGGATGAGATGAAGGTCAGGGAGATAAATAATGTGAAGAGGTGAGAATTCCAGAGTTTATGTTATATTGCAGAATATATGAGTTTCTAGAGATCATGATGTCCAGAAAAGCAGTAGAGTAGGAAAGAATGATGTAAAGGGACATTTTGTGGGCCATAAAAACTAAATTTTGAAAGATCATTAATTCAAATCAAAAGCACCTGAAATTTACAGAATTGGCAATGAGAAGACTCTGAAATCAAAAGAGTGATGTGTAGACTTATAGTAGGGATAATTTTACTATGAGAAAACATTGCTTATTCTCTTTTTAATTTGGCTTTGAACCTCAATTTTTTTTTCTTTTATGTGAGGAGTGTTTTGCACTTTATCAATTATTGTTCTCATACATTTTAATAAACAAAGTGACATAGTTCAGTATTCCCAATGGAATTCTCCCCCATTTCCTGTCTTTTCTTCCTCCACCAACACACACTTGTTGACTTGTGATTTCAATTGTCACTGAAGAAGTTCCTTATGCCAATGCAGATCAAAAACTGATATGCAATTTGTAGACACTTAGGAACACCAAGATATTAAGTGATTTACAAGCCACACAGCCAAAATGTTTCAGAAGACAGGCTTAAATCTAGATCTTTTAAAAACTCTACTATGCCCTGTTTCCCCCTATAACATAATGTCATTGATAAAATCAATCATTATATAAGATCTTTATCTCCCTCTCAAACTCACTTTTTTAAGTTGCAAAGAATGGAGTCCTATTATTTTTTCCCCTCTCAAATGTATTTGTATTTAGTTAGGAAATGAACACATATATTGTGTTTTGAAATCCCTCATATGGTATTTATGTTTAAAAACAAAAAAATTACAAAAAAAATAAATAAACACTGTCCCCTAACTTAGTAGTTCTATATAGAGAAAAGAACATGTGTTTTGATGCCAAAGCATCAATGCATATTTGGATAGTTCTTTGGATGATCTCTAAGATCTCTTCTGGTTATATATCATATGATATGAAGATCATTTTTTTCTCTTTTTTTTGGTTATTGAAAATAATAAATACAGTGTAGAATTGTACAGTGTATTGCTGTGTTTGTAGTACAGTGACTGTGCTAATCTGGTTATGCAAAAACAAAAGAAATACACAGAAACTATTATCCTTTATATTCTTTTTTTAAAATCCTTTTAACACATGTTGAAAAATATCTCTGGTTTCCTTTCAATCTAACAGATCTCTGTCTTTCTAGATAAATAAATCAATATATCTTAAAAACTGAGGTTATCTAGAAGCCTGAATGCACATTCAAGTAAGATTTAGCCATTTTGAATACTGTGAGCAGTAGATCCAAACCAGGTATGTTTTGAATGGCTTATTTGTTTCCCAAGGAAAGACCCACACAGTTTAAATTAAATGTGAGCTGCATTTTCTACAATTCAATCCTCAGGATGATGAGCATACTATGTACTCGGCATAACCTTGAGAATCAGTCTGAAGAGTTAAATGTTAAATTGTTGAATTACTTGGTCTCATTATCCTCCAAACATCACACATTCTTTTAATTGATTTGAAGTTGTAGAGATAAATGCCTTGGGTTACATAGAACACAGAACCCAGCCCCACATAATGCAATTTCATAAACGATATTCCATAACTGCTTATCACACACGGCTGTGAATGATAGATAGAAACAATAAAGGAATAAATGAAAAATATTTAAACCAAACTACATTATTGAAATGGTACAGCAGATAATCCTGAAATACTTTTTTCTTGCATTATGTTCAGATGTGAACAGGAAGCAACTGGGAAGCTCTTAGATCTCCCTGGGAGTGCATTAGAAGCCATGGGAAGTAACTGATAAAGAGCCTTACCTTCCAAATAATTAAGATGGATGTGGGAGTTTGAGGAAGACAAACAGCTGATTCAAAGAAAGATCTGGTACATATGGAGTAAGAGCTCATTAGAGAGCTTGTAACCAGGCCACCACTTGATAAAAGTAAAATATCAAATGTGACCCTATCATTAGTATGAAGTCAGTGTAAAAGCTCTAATATGAGAAAAATGTCAGTCTTTTGTAATGGAAATTAGTACATAGGTGACTCAGTTTTCACTCATGCAGAGCCAAGATTTAAAAAAAAAATGATTAAAGTATTTATTTAGGTGGATTTGAAAAGTCAACTGTCCATGCATGTGTTAAGAGACACATCAGAAAGTGATGGCTCAGTGAATAGAATATAGGGTCTAGCATCATGAAGACATGAATTCCAATCCAGTCTCAGATACTTGCTATCTCTGTGAGTCTGAGCAAATCATGTAACTTCCTTTTTACCTTAGTTTTCTCAACTATACAATGGTTATAGTAATAGCACCTAATAATATATGTAAAATTACTTAGCATAGCATAATAGATGCTTTAGTTCCCTTTCTGTTCTTTCCCTTCTCCCCTAACCATCCCTATCTCACAGCTGCACTATAAGTACCAAGAAAGGGGGTATATTTTAGCTATACTCTATATCCATCCTAGTGTATGGAGCATCCTCCTCTGTACATAGTACACATTTAATAAATATTATTAAAGGAAACTTCAAATTGATTGCAAAATAATATTTCTAAATCACATGAACTGTAGGTTTTTTTTTCTCTTTAAAATTTATCAGTTCAGCAAAAAGAACAGATATGTACAGAACATCCATCACCATTCAGTTCATCAGGTTACATTATTTGGTTCCTCTACAAGGCTAGAGACTCATTTAAAGAGAATGCATTGTAGATAGCTAAATGCAAGAGTTAGTAAAGAGTGGGGATAGAGAGCTGGCTGTTCAGTCAGGAAGAATAAGGTGTAAATCCTTTCTCTGGAAGTCCCATTGTCTGTCAGATTTGGTCAAATAACTCACTCCACCTCTCAGAAGCTCAGATCACTGGGACTGTATTTTAAAGAAATATTATGTATCTTCTTTGGTAGAAGAATTTTCTCATTGGGAGCTCCCTAAATCAATGAAATTCTAGGTCTGTTTAAACAAGAACTTTCAAGTAGTTTAAATATCAACCCCATCTTTTGTTGAGCAAGCATGCAAATCAAAAACAAAACAAACAAAAAACTGTCTTCCTTTTTGGAGGGAAAAGTAGATGGAAGGAGACTTCCAATCATTGAATTGCTATAAAAATTTATTAGAAGATAAGATCTATGAAAAAGCATGGATATTGTATATGATATTAACAATGATGATTGTAATATCTTGGCATCCAGAGATGGTCCATGTTCTGATTACTTCTTCACTAGGCTCAAAAGTAAAAGAAATTCATTGTTAGGGGCAAACTCCCTCGGATTCAAGATTCTGATATTTCTAGCAGCTTCTCTGAAAAACAAACAAAGAAAAACACTCCTATCTTGTTATTTCCAAACACATATAGTAAAAGACATAAAGGCTAACATAATGGTATAAGATGGAAGCACTCTTAAACACTGTCAGTGTAGATGTGGGCTATTTTATGTGCTTTTCAATGCTTTGATCTTATTTTAAACAAGGGAGATTTTTTTCTTTGCAGTCTTTTTTGCTCCATTGGTTGCTTGGTAAGTACATTTTTCCCTTCATACATGGAGACAATGATAAATCAAATAGCATTGCTTATTTTATTTGATGATATTACCTGCTACAAATGATTCAAATGGTCTTGTTAGTATCCCTTCTTCTTTGATACCTATTATACTCTCATAATCCTTTCAGTATATGATTAGGGAATTAAGAGGAACCTAGCATTCTGAGAACTTGAAGTCCTTCCAAAAAGCCTACTGTGTTCTATAAAATATATCATGTGTCATCTTTCCTGAATTCCAACTGCATAGTTTTCTGTATTATGAAAATTCTGAGAGGCACTTGGCTTAACAAATTGAAAAAAAAAGAAAAATATTCAGTTTGATGATGTGTCTATATAGCATCATTTTTTTCTTATTTTATTTAAAGTTTTGAGTTCCAAATCTTAACCCTCCCTCCTCTTCCTTGTCTCTGAGATGATAAAGAATTAGATATAAGTTATATATGTGCGATTATGTAAAACATTTCCATATTAGTCATTTTTTGTACAAGAAGACTGAAAGAAAAAAGAAAGTGAAAAATGGCATTTTCAATTCGTATTCAATCAATATCACTTCTTTCTCTAAAGGCAAATCATATGCTTTATCAGCAGTTCTTTGGAATTGTCTTGGATCTCATTGTATATTCATAGTTCTTGATCAAATAATATTGCTGTTACAGTGTACAATGTTCTGGTTCTGCCCATTTTACTATGTATTAGTTCATGTGAATCTTTCCAGGTTTTTTTTTCTTTTCTGAAATAATTCTACTTATATTATTCCATGGTAATCATATGTCTCAGCTTGTTTAGCCATTTCACACTTAATGGGTAGATTTCCAATTTTTAGAGACCCCCAAAAGAACTACTATAAATATTTTTGTACAAGTAAGAACCTTCTACCTCCCCCCCGCCATTTTTTGTATGTCTTTCATATATAAACCTAGCTAATCAAATGGGTTGATCAAATTAGTTGTACAATTTGACTGCCCTTTGATATAGCTCCAAATTGCTCTCCATAATGACTAAATCGATTCACAACTCTATCAAAAAGCATTAATGTCCCAGTTTTCCCACATTCTCTCCAATATCCAAAATTTTCCTTTTTTGTCATTTTAGTCACTCTAATAGATATGGGATGGCACTCAGAATTGTTTTAATTTACATTTCTGTGATCAATAGTTAGAACATTTTTTTGATATAGCTATAGATAGCATTAAATCTTTCATCTGAAAGTTGCCTTTTCATATGTTTTGAACATATATTGATTGGGAAGTGACATATATTACATATATAAATATATATGTGTGTATATAGATATATATATACATATGTATATATATCTATATACACACATATATGAACACACATGTACATACACATACAAATTTGACTCAGTTCCTTACAAATTTGAGAAATGTGGCTTTTATCAGAGATAATTATTGCAAAAATTTCCCCGTTTTCTGTTTTCCTTATAATTTGATTTTTTGTACAAAACCTTTTTAATTTTATTTAATTATAATTATTTATTTTACATTTTATAATGCTCCATTTCTTCTCTGGTTCTAAATTCTTTTCTTATTTATAAATCTGACAGATACACTATTCAATGCACTCTTAAATTGCTTATGATATCTTCTTTTAAATTATGTACCCATTTTGACCTTACCTTGGTATATGGTATGATCTTACCTTGTTATAAGGTTCTTATTTGTGCAAAAATATATATAGTAGTTCTTTTTGGGGTGGCTAAGAATTAGAAATCCTTATGATATATATTCATCTATACCTAGTTTCTATCATAGTGTCTTCCAGTTTTTCCATTGATCTTTGTTAAATAATGACATTTTGTTGCAAAAACTTGGATCTTTGGGTTTATCATGTACTAGGTTATTATGATCATTTACTATAATGTAATTTGAAAGTAATCTATTCTACTATCTAATACTTTATTTCTTAGCCAATACCAGATTGTTTTGATTAATTATTGCCTTATAATGCTGTTTGAGATCTTTTATGGCTAGGCCACTTTCTGTGCATTTTTTTTTCATTGATTCACTTGATATCCTTGAAATTTTGTTCTTCCAGATGAATTTTGCCATTATTTTCTTCTAGCTCTATGATTTGGGAAGTTTGATTGGTATGGCACTGAATAAATGGATTAATTTAACTAGAATTGTCACTTTTATTATATTAGCTCAACCTACTCATGAACAATTATTATTTTTACAATTGTTTGGATCTTATTTAATTTGTGTACAAAGTGTTTTATGGTTGTATTTATAATTCCTGAATTTATCTTGGCAGATAGAATACCAGGTATTTTATATTGCCAAAATTATATTAAATGGAATTTCTTTTTTCATCTTTTACTCCTGATCTGTTGGTAATATATAGAAATGCTAAAGATTCGTGTGAGTTTATTTTGTAATCTGCAGTTTTGCTAATGTTGTTAATATTTTCAAGTAGTTATTTAGTTCTTTTGCTAGGACATTATAAATATGCTATCATATCTATCTGCAAAGAGTTTTGTTTCCTCATTGCCCATTCTAATTTCTTCAATTTCTTTTTATTTTTTTGTTGTTACAACTAGCATTTCTACTACATTAAACAATACAGCTGATAATGTATATTCTTGCTTCATCCTTGATTGTACTGGGAAAGCTTCTAGCTTTTCCCTATTTATAGATAATGTTTGCTGATGGTTTTAGATAAATATTCCTTATCATTTTAAGGTAAGCTACATTTATTTCTATATTGTTATTAATAAGAAAGGGTACTGTATTTTGTCAAAGGCTTTGTCTTTATTGATAATCATATCCTTTCTGTAGATTTGGGATTGATATGGTCAATTAGATTAACAATTTTTCTAATAGTGAAAGAGCTGTGTATTCCTAGCATAAATCCTACCTAGTCATAGTGTATTACTCTAATGATAAATTGCTATAATCTTTTTGCTCATATTTTATTTAAAATTTTTGCATTAGGGAAATCAGTCTATAATTTTCTTTCTCAATTTTGGTTCTTTCTGATTCAAATATTAGTTGTTTCATAAAAGAAATTTTGTAGGGCTTATGCTTCATCAGCATATTTGGTATTTCATATATTTTATATAGTAATGGATTGATTGTTCTTTAAATGTTTTTCTGTCTTTTTTTTTTTTTTTTTGGTGACTTGGTGTTTTAATGGGAGAGTTGGGCTCTGGTCATGAACTATCCCAAGTGTTTTTGTGCTGACCTTCTGGATTTTAAAGAGACTGTCACTGAACTTCAGGGTTTAGCTGTTTACTATTTCTGGAGAGTAGCCTTCCCTTCTGGTTTATACTGGGGTTGGGAGTGGGGATGAGGATTTCCAGTTGGCCCCTCTAAATTTTGGGATTTAGCCATTGGCTTGGGGAGGGGGAAGGGTCTTTTTGTTGGATTGTAACAAGAGTCTTTCTGATGGCTGACCCTGGAGGGGGGATCTTGTTGATGATGTATCCCAGGGGTAGGGCACTGCAGTTATAGAAACAGAGCCTCCACACTTCAGGAGGCAGAGGTCTCACTGTTGGTTAGCCTCCAGACTAGATTTCACAACTGTTCAGCCAGGGTCTAAGCCTTAGCTGATATCTTGTTCTGGGGATGGAAGGAGTGTTGCACAGACTCATTTGCCTAGGGGGCTGTTATCTTGCAGGAGGATGAGGTTTTGCTGGAATATTGTCCCAGATTAGGAACCTTGTTGCAGGTCCTCTGCTGTGAGATTGGCTTCAGCTACTATTCTTGTACTTTTCTTGCCTTTCACCCTAGTGCCCTAATGAGGAAGTCTTTTCCTTCTATGCTGGCAAACTGCTTCCCTGCTCCTAATTGAATTTTGAGGAAATTTTCTAGTTATTTGAAGGGAATTGGGAAGAGCTTCAGAAGTTTCCTTCCTGAGCCTACCATTTTAGCACCTGATTCAACATCCAATTTTTTTATACTTTTCCACAAAAATATCATTAACATTAAACAATCAAAAGAGATAGAAATGCATAGTTGTGATCTGTAATCACTGGAAAGGACATCCACATGGATAGAAATTATACAAACCAGACGGCAGCCTCAGAATTATGAAAGAGATATAAATGTGGCTTTTATTTAGGACTCATTGATATACTTTGGGTCAGAGAAGTTTTATAAAAATGGCTAACATGAATTAGGGACAAAAACAGATAGTCCTCAATAGCCTGTTAGCTCCCTGTCCTCTAAAATTCTCTTACTGTATAAGGATGACTCACTCCAATTTATAGGAATCTCATCAAATCATAGTGTTTTGAAGAGAATATCTGCACCCTACATCCCTCTTAGTTTACTCTTTCTCCAATGAATCACAAATGATACTTTAAAAAAGTATTTATTTTTAATAATATAAGCATTCTATTTGTCTGGCTGGCTCCAGTCTTGGCTGCCAAGTACAAAGCGCCTGCTGATTTTCTAGGCTAACACTTTCTCCAAATCTATTCTCAGTTGTTGAAAAAGAAACTGTCAAGAAAACAGCTGTCATCATTATGGCAAGAAATCAAATTCATATTATTATTGCGAAAGTGTAATTTAAAGTGCCAGTAGTTTTACCGAAACAGAAAAGTAGGTGCAGACTCACCATTTTGACATGGGACCCAAACCATTAAAGAACTGAATAATGAAGATTAAGGTGAACAAGAAAATATTTCAAAAGAGAGGTGGATTATTAAATATTCCCCCATTATGAGAAGTGATATATCCAACTCATTCAAGTCTGCTTTTATTAACATTAATAAGTTAATCTTCATAATATTTTATCATCTAGCAGTCCTTTCTATTCCATTATCATTGCCAAGATCTCGATTCAACTTTGTATCACTTCTTACCTGAACTAATGTTCCTGCATTTTAAGGAGTCCCCTATCTCTACCTGTACTCCTTTGGTGCTTCTGATTAATTCAGTAGGACTCAAAAATTTGGGCCTCAAGAATGCCCTACAGTATTAAAAATTGTTGAAGATTCCAAAAAGCTTTCATTCATGTGGTTTATGCCTAGCAATATTTACTCTATTTAAAATTAAAATATCTTACTATTACTATAAAAATAGTTTTGACCTACTGGACCTTCTGAAATCTCCTATTTTGAAATCCCATGTACTATTCTCTATTTTTGACATCATGCTCTAATAAAAGTCAGCAGAAAATCTCCATTATACAAAGAATATCATTACTTCTCTGCCTATCATTTTAGGCCCTCAGGTTCAATTTCACATAATTTAATCAGTCTCAGGACTGAGAAGAGCCATAGATATCATCTATTCCAACCTGTATCTGAATTCAAAATGCTTCATCTGTAACATCACTTATTATTCATCATCCAGTCTCCAATATAAGGATCACTATACGATGAAAACATCTAATTTCTAAAACTATTTTTACTTTTGGTCAGTTCCAATTATTAAAAAGTTTTTATTTTTGTTTTTCCTTGTAACTAACCAAAAAAATACCTTTGTGTAATTTCGACCTATCACTCAATCTCTGATTCCTGGGGGTAAAAAAGAAAAAAATAGTCCTACCTTCATAAAATTGTCCTGAAAATATTTAAAATAACAATCCCATATTCCATGTGTTTTTTCTGCTATAGGCTAAAATAGATATTCACAAAGTGCAGTCAAGAAACTCTTGGAGGTCTGTTAAACATTTTTAGATGGTCTATGAGATCAAAACAAAACAAAATTAAAATATTTTAATTTTTAACATAGTAAATTACAATGTTCTTCCCTAAAATGTTAATATTCTCTGGGAGCAGTTTCTTGGGAGGCTTCTGGAGGCAGCCTGTAATCACCACAAGTGCAGCCAGGAATTAAAGTCAAAATCCTTTATTGTTTCCTTTTAAGTCTTGTCTCCTTCCTGGGGCCCAGTTAGCTTTCTTAGAGGCCTATCTCTCTCTTTAGTTCTGAGAGCTCCTGCCACCAGTCCTTTGCCTCTGCCAGCTTCTGCCTCTAGCTTCCTCCAAATGAGCTTCTAGTGGGCTTCTCTTCTTTGGCCCTGAGAACTCCTTTTTATATATGCTCTCTTAAAGGTGTGAATCTTGTAGAATTATAGTAAGTACTAAGTACATGTAAAGTAGAGAATCATTATCTCATCAATTCCACTAACTTGGCACCTTGTAAAAACCTTAACAGTAAATATCTGTAGATATAATAAACATAAACATAAGCTCTTTTGAATCTTCAAAGATTTAAAGTCTTAAAGGCCTCCTGAAACTAAAAAGTTGAAAACCTCTGAGCTAAAACATAAAGTTTTTCCAACCAAGGATGGTTTTCAGTCTTTTATCATCCTTTTCCATTTCCATTATTGGGTGGTTGTTTGTCAATGTGAATGCTAAATTGTGCATCCAGAACTAGAACCAATGTTCTACCTGTGGTTTGATGTGAGAAACTACAAAAGAAACCCTCATTTCCTTTTTTATATAAGACATGTTTCTATAGCTTCTCCCTAAGATCATATTAGCTTTATTGCGAAATCCTGCTGTTTCTACTTTCTCATTTTTTTTTATCTATCATCTTCCCTCCTCATATGATCATTGTTCAAGACAAAGCTCTCATCATTTCTATTGAAACATTCCTCTAATTGTTCCTGCTTACATCATTCTTTTTCTTCTACAATCAATTCTGCATACACATGTCCAAATATTCTTCCTTAACCACAAGGCTATCCATATGGCTTGCTCAAAAACATCAATGGTTCTTTATTATTTCCAAGACTAAGTAAAAAATCAATGGCATTTCAGATCTCTTTACAATTTTGCTCCAAACTCTATTGTTAAACTTATTTCTCTTTACCTGTAATTTGTTCATTCATTGAACCAACTAATTTGAGTTACTGTCTAGTTTCTAAATTCCACGTTGTATCTCCTGTTTCTGTACTTCCATAGCAACTACTGCCCAAGCCCTCTTTGTAGTGGCAAGAAACTGGAAACTGAGTGGATGCCCATCAATTAGAGAATGGATAAATAAATTATGGTACATGAATGCTATGGAATACTATTGTTCTGTAAGAAACCACCAGCAGAATGACTTCAGAGAGTCCTGGAGTAACTTACATGAACTAATGCTAAGGGAAATGAGCAGAACCAGAGATCATTATACATGGCAACAACAAGACTTTACAATGATCAACTCTGATGGATGTGGCTCTCTTCAATATTGAGATGATTCAAACCTGTTCCTTGTGTGCAGTGATGAAGAGAGCCATCTACACCCACAGAGAGAACTGTAGGAACAGAATGTGGAACACAACATAGCATTCTCACTCTCTCTGTTATTTGTTTGCATTGTGTTTTCTTTCTCAGTTTTTCTTTTTCTTCCTTCTTTATTTGATTTTTCTTGTGCAACAAGATAATTGTATAAATATGTGTATATATATATATATATATAGGATCTAAAATGTATTTCAACATAAAAAAAGAAACTACTGCAGATATCTCTTTGACCTTCTCAACTAACCCATGTTTCAATAGAACCTCATTCACCAAATAGAACCTAATCCTCTCTTAACCCGATACCTTCAGCAATTTCCAACTTGAAGACCACTAGTGAGGGATTTCCATTCCCATTCCCAACAGAAACCACCATTACACCTTTGGATAGTTCTAAATTTTAGCAGTTTTCCCCCTTACAACTACTGTATCTTTTTTTCCTCTTCACTCTATAGTTCCTTCATTTTGCCTTCTATTATGATATAGAACAAATCAAATGAAAACAATGCTTAGATATGACAATGATACAATGTTTAGTGATACTACTTGAAATTTTCTTTGCAAAGATACTGGAAGGCTTTGTGACATTTCCCTTTTATGCTCATTTTCAAATGAGGAAACTGAGGCAAACAGGATTAAGTGACATTCCCAGGATTATATAGCCAGTAAGAATGTAAACTAACATTTGAACTCAGGAAGAGAAGACTGACATTAGGCTTGGTGCTCTGTCTACTCAGACACCTGGCTGCCCAGTCTAAATATCACTAATTCCTTTAAACTGATTCTCTTGTATTCCTCCATAGACTTATTATTCTCTTCTGAAAGAGCTACACTGAAAGGTCAGTGTCTTTCCTCAAATATAGTAATCACAATACTTCCAATGAGATTTAATCACAGAAGAAAGAAACCAGTGGTATTATTCCCCTCCCTTATTCTGAAGGTTTTAACTCTTTTAATACTGCTTATGCTTTTGATTTTCTACTTCCTTCCTTTTTTCTTCCTTCCTTCCTTTCTTCTTCTTTCTTTCTTTCTCTTCCTTCCTTCCTTCTTTTTTCTCCTTCCCTTCTTCTTTCTCTCCTTCCCTTACTCTTTCCCCCCTCACTTTCTCTCTCACTTTCTTTCTTTCTTTCTCCCTTATTCTTCTTCTCCTTCCTTATTCTTTCTTTTTTCTTTCTTCCTTTCTTTTGTTCTTTCTTTTCTCTTTCCTTCCTTCTTTCTTTCCTTCTTTCTTTCCCTTCCTTTCTCCTTTCCTTTTTTTCCTTCCTTCCATCCTTCCTTTTTTTTTGGCCATGTGGATGGACCTGTCCCTGAGGCCCTTATAATGATTCTTTTCACAGTGGATAACTAGATCCCATGATTTTCTAACCAAAAATCCAACACTTTTCATTGCATACCCAGAACTAAGCATAGTGCCCTGATATGTTCTGATAATAGTTTGTTGTTCAAAGTAAAGATATTAAAATATTATACCAGAAATGAATAAACTTTTAAAAAGACAAAATGGGATAATTTTATAGTACTGATTCCATAGTCAAGTAGTGACTTTGTAAGAAACCAAGATTTTTTAATGTAATTTTTATATTAATTAGACCATTATGCCAATTAAAGAATTAAAGTCTCTACCTGCCTTGCTCTCTCATTTTTATTTTGCTTTATATTTATTTTTCCTTGCTAAACGAACTTTCTGAACTCTTCTAATTTATTTATTTTTAATATTTTCTACCCTAGAAATACTTTCACTGTGAGGTTCACTCTCCTGATTGGTGAATCCTAAGTCTGGATCCTCATTTCACAAGGTTCCTTATATTTACATGCTTATCTCCCAGTTAATTGATAGTCTGGATTTCTCCATCTTTGGGTCAACAGCTTTGCTCCTGACTGGCTCCCTTTCTTCCTCACATACTGCCTTTACATAATGCCTTTTATGTATGTATGTAATTTTTCTTCCATTTGAATATTAGTTCTTTGAGGATACAGACTGTCTTGTCTATATCTTTAGTATTAAGTAAATTCTCTCCCTTTCTCTCCTCTCTGTTTCTGTCTGTCTCTGTCTTTCTCATATTAATGAAGGAATGTAGATGTTCTGCAAATATCCTGCCACCATTTGTTAGATGATGTGAGTGTGAGTGGTTATGTCTTATTCCATGTGCGAGCAATTGAATGATCAATTAAACACCTTTAGATCAATGGCAAGTGGTATCTCATGGCATGTGAAATATAACAAACAAGTTTGTTAAACTCTGAGAGTGAAAGAGGTAGAGCCCCAGAGCTGGGAATGAAAGCAGAAAATATGTCACACATTGCTAAGTGTTGCTTGGTGATATCCAACAGTGCAGGGAATTGAGGGGATGGGGGTGAGGGTGGGGGTTAGAGAAGAAGTGGAGGTTAGGAGGAGAGCAATTTTTATTACTATTGCTATTATAATAGCTTTATTCATTGAGGAGGCTGAAAATATAGAAATGAAAGGAGATAAGAAGATAATAGTCTTAGGGGGAATGGACTTAGAAGACATTTAATTCTTGAATAAAATACCACAAAATAACCTTTTTTCAGGAGAGAAGAGAAATACTTGGTTTAAAAGGAACCCAAACCTCTATTTCCAACTTAACAAAGCTGAGGACATAAAACAAATATGATCCTAGTCCGAGAACTCAATAAAGGTAGAAATCATACTAGAGAGACAATAATTTGAATTTTTTTCTTTATACAATGAGCTTTAAGCTATATCTTCCCCTCACAAAATATGAGGTCACACCAAAGATTACAGATTTAGAAACAGAAGCAGCTTTCAAGGTCATATAGTCATACATTATACAAATAAGGAAACTGAGGTCTGTCTAACATAAGAAGAGTCAGCATTTGAACTCAGTGCCTTATTCTAGCTTTATCACACATTTCACTTGTTGATTGCAAAGAGAAAATAGTAGAAAAAAATATAGTTGTTAGTAGTCTAGAGAAAGAAAACCAATAAAGGAGAAGGGGAAGCAGAAATTTAAAAATAATAAATCTCAGGATGAAACCACAGAGCATCAAAGTTTTTCCCCAAATGAGAGTAGACACCTCAATATCAGCTGTAAAAGGTAAAGGTAATTTCAGTGTTTCTAAACATGCAGTAGTGCTGTGAGGAACAAAATGAGGGAAATCCATAGCAGTGTGGCTGATGCACTGTCTTTTTCCTTTTCTTTCTTGTCTTTTTTTTCCTATCCAAAAACACGTTGATCCAAACAAGACCTGCCAAGCTATTTGCAGTCTCTGTTACATGAGTGTCACTTTGAGAAGGCAGAACCGGCACCTGGGGCGTTTGGTCTCAGAACACTATTTATAAGGGAATTATCAGCTAAGCTATTTTTTCCCTCTTTTTCTTTTCTGTTTTTAGAAAGGATGCACAGTAGGAGGTCAAAGAAAAGAGGGAAAGAAGAGATATCTGTTACTCAGAAGGGAGGTGCATTAAAGTTCAGCAGCTTGTCCTTTGATCTGTCTTTACACTGTAGCCCGTTATACTTAATGGTTTCAGTATTAATTTCAAAATAAAGTGTAGTTAACGAGGTTTGCTCTTCCCTTTAAATGGTCTTTTAAGAGGAACACAACATTTTAACTAACCCATGGCACATCTCCTTTCTGGCTGAGATTATTAAACTAGCTAATAATGGTCTAAACACAACCAAGAATTATGGGACTTTTGTAGAGTACAGAACACTTTCATGTATGGTTCCAAAAGGAATTCGTTCACTACTTTATTTAAATATTTTTAAAATCTTTCAGTAACTCTTTCAGTAAAGAGCAGCAGACTATTGTGAGCATATTTTCCTTTATATCATTGTCTAAATTCTACTGAACTATTATTTTTTAGGGAATCTCTCTATCAACCCCAGATAAAATAAATGGTATTTCTGCAACCATGCCCCAAAGAACACACACGTTTTGGACAAAAGCCCAGGCCCCTTCTTGGACTGAGTAATGAAATACATTAGTGACTTAGAGAGAGTTTCCACAAAAGGGAAGGAACTCATAACATCTAAGGACATGTCTCCCCTGGACTGCAGACCTCATCCAATGTCTATCTTATAATTCCCCATGATCCTGCAGAATGAGGTTGCTTAATTTAGATAAAAGTCAGAAGCTAAAAACTGTCCTTAAGTAGTCTGAGGTCCATTGCTCAGTTCATTGGGGCGATCAGGACCTAACTTAAATGATTTCCCCAAGTTGGGGCAGCAATAGAAATCAAAGCTTGATATATGAATAATATATTCATAATAAAATGTTTATATCTTAATAGATATATTTATCATAAATTATTGATTTTCTGGACGTAAGAAAATCAATGAGAAAAAATGTGAAGAATGCAAATTAAATTTAAAAGTGTGTTGTATTTACAATTTTCCTCACCTGCAGATCTGGTTGTTAAACATTTATCAGGAGACTCCTAATCATACCTCTCACAGCCTCCTTAACATGGGACTGGTATTTGGTGCTTCATAAAGTCAGTACTGACTTCCAACTTGCTCACTCCCCCTATTTATCCTACCCTCCACACCCAACACCCACCCCTTTCCTACTGAAATTAAATGATTTATTTTTTTCCATTTGCTGTCACCACTGACTCTCCTCCATGTTTAAAATGTTAGTCTTCATTTAAGACTTAGCTCAAACCCTAATTTCTGTAAAAGAACTTAACAAGAAATAACAAGTTATAATTAGGGAATAGGTCGAAGCTACATTCTTATGAGAGGTCTTCACCCAGTTTATCCCATTACTATGTTATCCAATACAATATTATGCTATATTATACGGTACAATATTATATTATAATAACTCTATAATACTATAATGCATAGTATTGATTCCCTATTAAAATAAGAGCTTTCTGGGGGCAGGAAATGCTTTATTTTTGTTTCTTTGCTTTTTGCTTTTTTTGTATCCCTAGACCTTAGCACACTATTTGGTAAATAGTAAATATTTATTAAATTCTGCTTTCTGGCACACTGAAAGAGTACTGCCACAATAGGAGTGGCACACACAAAGTGGAGGAGAACAGTAGGGGGGAGTTACTCAGAAGCAAGACCTTTGCTAAGGCTGTGTGACCTGAAACTATCATTGTCACTCTGAAGGCTTGGCCTAAAATCAATCAATACTGATTATTAATTGGCCACTGATTACACTATTGCAGTGTGTTACAACTACTCCCAAGAGAAAGAAGGGGGAAGATGGGACAGCACAAGGTTGCAGAACCACCTGGTTTGAAAATGATTTTGGAGGATATATAGATTCTATAAATTCTGGTATTTCAAAAAGACAAGACTGGAATAAATCAGAAATCTCTCATGATGGTCATGCTTGAATTCAAGTGGGGCTGCTCACCAAAAGGAATATACAATGAGTTGTATATTGAATTGTTTTCATTATATATCAATATGACATAACAATAGAATTGCAGGCAGTTTTAAATAATTATTGTTCTACCTGGCACTACATTCATTATCATCTCACCTAAATGGCTTCAAGATTAAAGGATTTCAATGGAAACATCTTATTAACTACCTGATGCTAATAGATGTGTATGGGTAACATCAGGTTATATGGGTACAACAAAAATCAAATACTTCTCCCCACTCACATGTATGTATATGTATATGTGGATACACACATATATATGTGGATATATACATATATAGACACACACACACAGATATATGTGCATATGTGTATTTGTTTGCAAATTATTTCATCAGCTTGTAAACATTTATCATCTTTTTTGTCTCCAGTATTTATAGCACATTACTTAGCCCTGTGCTAAACATTTAATAATATTGATTGATTGATGAATTGATTGATTGATTCTTGTTAAATCTTTTCAATAATATCAAAATGGCAGTTGGGCCTGAAAATGATAAAATCCTTATAATATATCAAAGGAAAAAAAGAGGTTAAATTCAGAGTTCATATTGATAGTATCTGTCAAAATCTTGGTCTTTTCAGGTAAATCACATTTAGAAAAAGATATATAGGCAGAAGATTTAGGAGTTGGCCTCCTAGCATCTAGTTTCTCCATACTGTCATCCAGTCTTCAGTCAGCTATCAAAATGAATTTTCTAAAGCACATATCTGACCCTATCACTCTCCTATTCAATAAATTGCAGTGATTTCTTATTACCTCCAGGATCAAATATAAAATCATCTACCTAGCTTTTTAAGCCTTTAATAAATTAGTCCATTTCTAATTCTTTAATCTTCTTAATTCTTACTCTCCTACATAACCTCTGGGATCTAGAGACTGGCCTTCTTGCTGTTCTTCCAATAAAATACTCTCTATATTTTCGCTGTCTGTCCTCAAGCCTAGATTTGCCTCCTTTCCACCTTTGCCTCCTGGCTTCTCTGATTTCCTTCAAGCTTTAATTAAAATCCTACCTTCTGCAAGAAGCTTTTCCTAGTCCTTAATCTTATTGCCTTCCCTCTAAGATTTTCTTAAATTTATCCTCTGTTCACATTATTACACATTTATTTACATGTTGTCTCCTCTCGTTAAATTGTGAGCTCTTTGAGGATAGGGACAATTTTTTTTTTTAACATTTCTCTTTAACTCCAGTACATAACTCTATGCCACCCAGATTGAAGGCATTTAATAAATGCATGTTGATTTGATTTGATTCGACTATAAATGTATATGTTAAGAAACTTAATGGTACCCTAAAATCAAAGTTAATATAAAGAATACAACTAAATTGACATACACATATGCTTTATGTCATTGCACAATTTTGTAATTTTGAGGTGAACCAAAGTATATTTAGAAAGTATTCTAATGAACCTATACAATATTAACAAAACACAGATTCTTTTGTCTTAAAGCAGCTATAGAAAGAGAAAAATTTACACACACACACACACACATACACACACACAAGGAAGAAGCTTAAAAGATAATCTGAAAGCAAAAGAAAAATATAATAATAATAAAATTTATACAATATTTTAAAATTATCAAAGTACTTTTCATATGTTTTCTTATTGATTAATATTCATAACAAACTATATGTTATGTGCCATTATCTCCATTTTACAAATAAGAAAACTAAGGCTTTGAGACGTCAAAGACCTTTTCCAAAATAACACAACAAAATCTCTGAGATAGATTTCAAACTCAAATCTCACTTCAGCATCATATGTGCAATGTCACCTAGCTGCTCCCTTCAGAAATATATTAACAATAAGTAGATGTCCCTTTATTAAAAAATACTAAATGTTAATAATAGCTATATATAATTAGATTTGTTAAGTGTAACCCAACATGTTTTACCCTAGATGATACTTATGAAATATCCAAGATTTAAGAATAAAATTAAAATTCCCACCAACCCTACTCCATAATACTATTCTATCCTCTCCATGAGTAACATTTACATGAACTCAATTAATATGTCCCCCAAAACTTAAGAATAACATTTTTATAGATATTGCCATCCCAAATATTCATTACATACAAACTACATGGAATGCAAAGCTTTCAAAGTATAGAGGCCTAGAAAAAGAAATAAAATTATAAGGGAACAGGGGAAATTGATGCCATCTTGTCTATCACTCAAATTTTCCCAAAGGTATTTTCAGTAAGTTTAGAGAAGATAAGCTTATATTCCATTAATCTTGGTCAATTACATAAAGCAGTCATTTTATCTGCCTATATAATAGTCACAGAACATGAAATATATAAGAATATTACCAGAATAACAACTTGTCCTCTGACTGATTCTATCTGAACTCCATAAAAAGATGAGAACAAGAAAACTGTGATAATAATAAAAGTATATTGCCCCAAGGCAGCTTGAGGAAGATTAACACTTCCTTGTCAAAAAAGAAGAAAGAAAATTGATTGATGTTATCAAACTACACAATAAACAAGTTAAAAATTTACAGAAATTCTTTTGGAATAAAGAAACATCCTTTCACAGAACAATTAGTAGTGGCTAACAGTAGATATAAGCAAGTGAATTTTGTTAAATGGAATGAAAGGTGGTTTAAGCCAGAGTGGGGCTTATGAACCAGCAAAAATTCAATAGTAGATTAAAAGTTGCTCCACAGGCAATATCTACATGAACTCACGAAATAGGGAGAAAAAAAAAACATGAAAAAAAAAATCTGAATCATAAATATATATCTATGTATTTATATCTATAGAAATGGAGAGTTTATGACAGCAATTCAGGATTATGTGAGAGACCAGAAATTATGAAAAAAAAAGATTTTTTTCTTTGACTTTTTGATTGCATTTGAGTATTGTATTGTAGCTGGTTGCAAAAATTAAAAATCAACTAGATTCCTAGAATGATTTGGTCTGATAGTTAGTATTGAACATTGGAAATTGACTATCATTTATGAAAGGATAAATGAAACATCACCAAACTAAAAATATAAAATCCAAAACATTTCCAAGAATTCATCAAAAAATTGTGCTGGAACCAGACATAATTTAGACTGAACTGTTCCCATAATTACCCAAATATAGAATTGACATTTATTGTTAATTTATTTTTAACACTTTTTTTCTTAAATTTTTGAATCTCAAATTCTCTCCTTTTATTCCATGCCCTTTCTCATAGACTGAGAAGTGAAACAACTTATCAGTTACCCATGTGAAATCATGCAAAACACATTTTCTTATTAGCCATATTTTGATTTAAAGCACAAGAAAAATAAAGAAAATTATATTACTGGTCATCCTGCCTTCTAGGGGAGGGGGGGAGGCGTAAGAGGTGAAAAATTGGAACAAGAGGTTTGGCAATTGTTAATGCTGTAAAGTTGCCCATGTATATATCCTGTAAATAAAAGGCTATTAAATAAAAAAAAAAAAAAGAAAAAAAAAGAAAATTATATTATATGTGTATGCAGGCATGTATGTATGCATGTAGATAAGCATGTTTATCTCAGAGGGGAAGACTTTCAGGGTTCCTGGCCAAAATAGAAATAATTATTATTTATATTCACTCTGAGTCAATCAAAATTCAAACAATGACCAAATGGGGCTTAGGGATCTATTGTTATTGAATAAACAGCCGAAGTGATTTGAGTTTAAGGCATTGTCCTAGCCCTTAAACTCTAAGACATCTTGGGAGGTTTCAACAATAATATTTATATTTTCTTTGGAAAGGTGAAATCCATCCAGTTATCTATCTATGTCTATCTTTATAATGATAAAAACTATAAAAAAGCAATTAGATTGGACTAAAAAGCAGTAAATGTTGAGTATAACTTTTGATCTAAGTCAAGTATTACATTATTTTAGGTTTCAGGAAACACCCAATTTATAAATATAACAATTGGAAGGATTAGTTTTTCAGAAGCTACTTTTATTCATCAAAGTTCTGGAAAATTTGGAAACTGGATATGACAAGGAATTTGGGGGGAAGGGGAAGAATTCAAGAAAACAGCTACCATACGGATACTAGTCCAGACATGCTTCAAAACAGAACTCTTATTTTGGAAGCTCTGTCTGTTTCATTGCTCTGGGATAAATGAGGCTCTATTGCAGAGATGCTGAAGGAATAAATAGTTTATTACTTCTTGAGTGCTTGGTTGAGCGCCTACAGTGTGCTCATGAATTGATGGGGGATGGAGAGCAGTGGATACTTACTGCTCTGTCTGCTGTTACATTTTTCTAGGGGCAAGGTGTGATGCCAGCCAGGGAATCTTTGATGCAGCTGGCAGAGGAAGTAAAGATAGTTTGGGACAGACAGAAATTCTGCTGGCTGCTGTTATTCTCCACTGGTTCAGAACAGAGGAAATCTGCTAGGAGTCACAGAAGGAAATTGAACTACTAAATTTCATTTGGTTTTGGAGTTGAAAAATATAAACTGTTAGTCACACACAGAGAAGAAAAGTGTATGAGAAAGAGCATACAGAATTTTGAGTGCTCCCTAAAAATAGCATTTTATTTCTTTCTTTTTTTTTTTTTTTTTTTTTTTTTTTTTCCCTCTCCCCCAAGACTTTAGAGGTTGACAATGATACTGAGTAGCCACTAAGAAAGTCATAGTTTACAGGACAGGCATTTTTCCCATTCAGGAACTTCCCCTCAATTTGATTGATTTAGAGATTAGGCTCAAATTTAAGCTATTTAAGTGTTATTCATTCTGAGTCAAATGTAAATTTTTGGCTCAAAGATGGAAAGCTTCCTGAACATAAAATGACTCATATAACATTTGAATGCTATAATAGTAAATGAATCAGAAACATATGGACACATTTTTTCCATGAACATGTGGGGTTTATGAATTAGTAAAGAAATAGTTTAGAAAAAATTTACATATATATCTATATATATACACACACATACATACATATATACACACACCATATATTTCTCTCTCTCTTCTCTCTTTCTATCTCTCTGTCTCTGAGTGTCTTAGATGATGCTGAAATTGCTTAGAAAACATGATTTACTCATTTGTTGCCATCTTCATTTTTTATTTCATTTTAAGTGCTCAGTGTCTGCAGCAGAATATAGTACACTTCAAAATGACTAGCCTTTCCCAGGATCTCAGATTGGAAGGAGCATCAGAGGCCATTCGATTCAACACACATTAGATCAAGGATACTTTCAACATCATCAGCAAGTGATCAACCAATGTCCACATAAAGACTTTTACTGAGAAGGAATCCTCTGCCTCTTGAGAATCCTATCACACTTCCTGACAACTCTCATCTTTGATCAGGTTTTACATGTAATAAGCTTATGGGTGGCTTCTTTGCATTGTCTCCCCTACTACCTTCTGAAGATAAACAAATCAAGTCTAAGCCTTATATATATCAAATCCTTCAAATAATTGAAAGCAAATATTATTCTGACCCTGCATCTTTTACCAATAATTCATTTCTTTGGAATAAATATTTCCATGTTAGATGATAAAATTTAAAGTTTTGGGCATCCTAGTTCCCCTACTCCGAATTGACAGAAATGGGCACAATATTCTAGATGTGGTATGCTGAAAGGAAGGCATGACAGGACCATCACATTGTTTCTAAATCCTATTTCTTTTCTTACTACACTCAAAGGTCTCATTGTACTTCTAAACCTATTGAATAATAAGAACCGGTGGTTCACTAAAGTCCCTATACTTCCCCTATCTTGTACTTCTGAACTGTTTTCCCATGTAAGATTATGTTAAAGCCTAATTGATTTTGTCTCATTTGATTTAACTAATTCCCTATCCTAAGATATTTATGAAGATTAAATGTCTTCCATCATATTAGTTATTTCTCCTATTCATCCAGTTGCAAATACTCAATGAATCGTTACTTTTTCTTACTACCTCATATTCAACACATTCAAATCTTATTAACTAACTTCTAAATTCTCTTAATTTGTCTCTTCTTCTCCATTCAGTAGTTCAGTTTTCACTGCCATTCACTTAGACTGTCAGAAGAGCCCATTCCCATTGTTTCTTGTATGTTTCTTTTCTAATTTATTCTTTGTACTACATATATCTGATATACTGAAATTTATCTAATTATATCACTTTTCATATAAATTTGAATTCATGTGACATGCCATTATCTTTAAAATTCTTGTTTCTCTTTCAATGCATCACACCCAGTAATTGTTTGACAATTCTTTTTTAGAATTGAAAAACTTGAATGTTTACCATGATTGATCACTGACAGATTACTGATTCAATTTGGTTATACTATATCTTTTGCTTTGATTAAAGGACATAATGGTGAATCAAATACATCCAATACACAACTTGAATCTTAAGCTAGGTGTGAGCATGAAACCACATGTTTCTTGAATCAAAAATTGAAGGTTGGGGGGGGCGGAGCCAAGATGGCGGAGAAGACACACGCGACTTTCTAAGCTCTTCTCTTACCCTCTTTATCAATATTATATCGAGCCTCAAAAATAGTCTTGACTGCTACAATTCGTAAAGATAAGAAGTAGAACAACTCACCGGCCGAAGAAAATCTGCAGTCTCGCCAAAAAAGGTTGGTTCCGGGGCCAGGGGGGAGATCGGCGCAGACAGGGAGAGAAATTAGGTTCCGAGGAGAGTCTCAAACCGAGGGTGAAAGCACAGATCTCAGCACAAGCGAGCAGCCCCAACCCCCAGTAAGGGCTTTTCCTTGGGGCAGTTGTGATCCTGCACGGCAGGAGGACGCAGCCCGGGTTAGCCTCCAATCTGCACAGTGGGGAGCTCGGCTTGGGGCCATAGAGCTTTTCCAGGGCCGATTTGCATTAGGCAGAGACACTGGGCAGAGTTTGTGGCTGTCTGCATTCTGCGGTCTGCTGCTAATACTCACAGTCCCTCAAGAGGCTCCGGCCTGGGGCGGTGACACTTTCACCACTTAGTCTCTAGCCTAGGGCAATCGATAATCCACTCAGCCCTACTAAGCCGTTTGATAGCTCGGCCAGTGCTGAATCCACTTCCTGTTGGGGGAAGGGAAAACTCTCACTCTAGCACTCCCATACCTCGGAGCCGGAAATCGGTTTACATCTTTCCCTGCTCTGCAGAGGAAGCTGGTAACCCCCTTGCCTAGGAGACCTACCCTAAAGGCTTTAAAACATGAATAAAAAGATGAAAAGAACGATCGACAGCTTCTATGCAGAAAAAGAGCAGGTCAGCAAACCTGAAGAGACCTCAAACAGCAAAAATGCATCAGACTGTCCTCCTTTACATGATGCTCTCATAGAAGAGACCATTAAAAGTCTCAAAAGAGAGTTAGAAGATAAATGGGGAAAGGAAAGAGAAGCCTTACAAGAGAGCAACAACTTCCTGAAATACGAATTGGAAAAAGTAAAAAAATCTCAGGAAAGTAAGAATTGTGAATTGGAAAAAATAAAGAATTCACTAGAAAGTAGGATTTGTGAATTGGAAAAGACAAAGAACTCGCAAGAAAGTAGGATCCGTGAATTGGAAAAGACAAAGAACACGCAAGAAAGTAGGATCTGTGAATTGGAAAAAGAAAATAATTCACTAAAAAAAAAAATTAGTGAAATGGAAAAAAATTCCACAGACCAAAACAATACATTCAAAAACTCAATTGGACATATACAGAAAGAAGTAAAAAAAGCTAATGAAGAAAATAATTCTTTAAAAATTAGAACTGAACAAATAGAAACTAATGATTCATTGAGACAGCAAGAATCAGTCAAGCAAAAACAAAAAAATGACAAACTGGAAAAAACCATGAATTATCTACTTGCAAAAACGACAGACTTGGAAAATAGATCTAGGAGAGATAATCTGAGGATTATTGGACTTTCTGAAAACTATGATGAAAAAAAGAGCCTAGATACTATTTTACAAGAAATCATCAAAGAGAACTGCCCAGATGTAATAGAATCAGAAGGTAAAATAGGCATTGAAAGAATTCATCGAACACCTTCTGAAAGAAACCCTAAAATAAAAACCCCAAGGAATATTGTGGCAAAATTTCAGAACTATCAGATTAAGGAAAAAATTTTACAAGCAGCCAAAAAAAAACCATTTAAATACCGAGGTGCCACAATAAGGATCACCCAAGATCTGGCTGCCTCTACATTAAAGGAAAGAAGGGCCTGGAATATGATATTCCGAAAGGCACAAGAACTTGGGATGCAGCCAAGAATAAACTACCCAGCTAAGCTGAGCATTTTCTTCCAGGGAAGAAGATGGACATTTAATGAAACAAATGAATTCCATTTGTTTCTGAAGAAAAAACCAGAACTAAACAAAAAATTTGATCTCCAAGAATAGAACTCAAGAGATGCAGAAAAGGTAAAAATAACTCTTGAGAATTGTATTTCTGTTGTGGATATACAAAAAGAATACATGTATAATTTGATTGTACTGATATAACATAAAAAAGGGAAGTAGATATGGAAAAGGGATGATGGCAGAATAAGGTGGGAAGGAGGGATAAAAAGAGGGAAACCACATCCCACAAAGAGGCTAAGGAAACTTATCATATCTGAGGGAATTTAGAGAGGGGGAGGAACATTGTGTGAATCTTACTCTCATCAGAGTTGGCTCAAAGAAAAAATAATTGACATTTGTTTTAGAGAAAATTCTCTCTCGCCTCATTAAAAACGGGGGAGAGGAAAAGGGAAAAGAAAAAGAGTAATAAGGGAAGGAAGGGGGAAAGACTCAAAGGGGGGGAGGGAGGGATTATAAAGAGGATAAGTATCGTGATACAAGAGGGGTACATAAGTTTAAAAGGGGGAAAGAGGGTTGGGGGAGGCAAGAATAAGTAAAGCACAATCTGGGGTTATTAGGATGGCAGGAAATACAGATTTAGTAATTCTAACCGTAAATGTGAATGGGATGAACTCCCCCATAAAGAGGAGGCAGATAGCAGACTGGATCAAAAGTCAGAACCCTACAATATGTTGTTTACAAGAAACACATTTAAAGCAGGGGGATACATATAGAGTAAAGGTAAAAGGCTGGAGCAAAATCTATTATGCTTCAGGTGAAGTCAAAAAAGCAGGGGTAGCCATCCTTATCTCAGATCAAGCAAAAGTAAAAATTGATCTAATTAAAAGAGATAAGGAAGGAAACTACATCCTGCTAAAGGGTAGCATAAACAACGAAGCAATATCAATATTAAACATATATGCACCAAGTGGTATGGCACTCAACTTCCTAAAGGAGAAGTTAAGAGAGTTGCAAGAAGAAATAGACAACAAAACTGTAATAGTAGGAGATCTCAACCTTGCACTCTCAGAATTAGACAAATCAAACCACAAAACAAATAAGAAAGAAATTAAAGAAGTAAATAGAATATTAGAAAAATTAGGTATGTTGGATCTTTGGAGAAAATTGAATGGAGATAGAAGGGAATATACTTTCTTCTCAGCAGTTCATGGAACCTATTCAAAAATTGACCATATATTAGGACATAAAGACCTCAAAATTAAATGCAAGAAAGCAGAAATAGTAAATGCTTTCTTTTCAGATCATGATGCAATAAAAACTACATTCAACAAAAAGTTAGGGGGAAATAGACCAAAAAGTAATTGGAAACTAAACAATCTCATCTTAAAGAATGATTGGGTGAAGCAGCAAATTATAGATACAATTAATAATTTCACTCAAGATAATGACAATGATGAGACATCATACCAAAATTTGTGGGATGCAGCCAAAGCGGTAATAAGAGGGAATTTTATATCCTTAGAGGCTTACTTGAATAAAACAGAGAAAGAAAAGATTAATGAATTGGGCTTGCAACTAAAAAAACTAAAAAAAGACCAAATTAAAAACCCCCAATCAAATACTAAATTGGAAATTCTAAAATTAAAAGGAGAAATTAAAAATATTGAAAGTAAAAAAACTATTGAACTAATTAATAAAACTAAGAGTTGGTTCTATGAAAAAGCCAATAAAATAGATAAGCCTTTGGTAAATCTGATTAGAAAAAGGAGGGAGGAAAATGAAATTAGTAGTCTTAAAAATGAAAAGGGAGAACTTTCCACCAATGAAGAGGAAATTAGAGAAATAATAAGGAGTTATTTTGCTCAACTTTATGCCAATAAATTTGATAACCTAAGTGAAATGGATGACTACCTCCAAAAATATAGACTTCCCAGACTAACAGAGGAGGAAGTAAATTGCTTGAATAGTCCCATTTCAGAAAAAGAAATAGAACAGGCAATTAAACAACTCCCTAAGAAAAAATCCCCAGGACCAGATGGATTTACATGTGAATTTTACCAAACATTTAAAGAACAATTGGCCCCAATGCTATATAAATTATTTGATAAAATAGGGAATGAAGGAGTCCTACCAAATTCCTTCTATGACACAGACATGGTACTGATACCTAAACCAGGTAGGCTGAAAACAGAGAAAGAAAATTATAGACCAATCTCCCTAATGAATATTGATGCTAAAATCTTAAATAAGATATTAGCAAAAAGACTACAGAAAATCATCTCCAAGATAATACACTATGATCAAGTAGGATTTATACCAGGAATGCAGGGCTGGTTCAATATTAGGAAAACTATCAATATAATTGGCCATGTTAATAACCAAATTAACAAAAACCATATGATCATCTCAATAGATGCAGAAAAAGCATTTGATAAAATCCAACATCCATTCCTATTAAAAACACTTGAGAGTATAGGAATAAATGGACTTTTCCTTAAAATAATCAGCAGCATCTATTTAAAACCATCAGTAAGCATCATATGTAATGGAGACAAACTGCAACCATTCCCAATAAGATCTGGAGTGAAACAAGGTTGCCCACTATCACCGTTACTATTTAATATTGTATTAGAAACGCTAGCTATAGCAATAAGAGCTGAGAAAGAGATTAAAGGAATAAGAATAGGCAATGAGGAAGCCAAATTATCACTCTTTGCCGATGACATGATGGTATACTTAGAGAACCCCAGAGATTCTGCTAAAAAGTTATTAGAAATAATCCACAACTTTAGCAAAGTTGCTGGTTATAAAATAAACCCACATAAGTCATCAGCATTCTTATATATCACTAACAAAATCCAACAGTCAGAGTTACAAAGAGAAATTCCATTTAAAGTAACTACTGATAATATAAAATATTTAGGAATCTATCTGCCAAGGGAAAATCAGAAACTTTATGAGCAAAATTACAGACCACTTTTCACACAAATTAAGTCTGATCTAACCAATTGGAAAAATATTAAATGCTCTTGGATAGGGCGAGCAAATATAATAAAGATGACAATATTACCTAAACTAATCTATTTATTTAGCGCTATACCAATCAGACTCCCAAAAAACTATTTTAATGACCTAGAAAAAATAACAACAAAGTTCATATGGAAAAACAAAAGGTCAAGAATTTCAAGGGAATTAATGAAAAAAAAATCAAATGAAGGTGGCTTAGCTGTACCAGATCTAAAATTATATTATAGAGCAGCAGTTACCAAAACTATTTGGTATTGGCTAAGGAATAGATTAGTTGATCAGTGGAATAGATTAGGTTCAAGGGATAAAACAGTCAACAAATATAGCAACCTAGTCTTTGACAAACCCAAAGATCCCAGCTTTTGGGATAAGAACTTACTGTTTGATAAAAATTGCTGGGAAAATTGGAAACTAATATGGCAGAAACTAGGCATTGATCCATACTTAACGCCGTACACCAAGATAAGGTCAAAATGGGTTCATGACCTAGGCATAAAGAATGAAATTATTAATAAATTAGAGGAACATAGGATAGTTTACCTCTCAGACCTGTGGAAGGGGAAGGTCTTTATGACCAAAGCAGAACTAGAGATCATTACTGATCACAAAATAGAAAATTTCGATTATACCAAACTGAAAAGTTTTTGTACAAACAAAACTAATGCAGACAAGATTAGAAGGGAAGCAATAAACTGGGAAAATATTTTTACAGTCAAAGGTTCTGATAAAGGCCTCATTTCCAAAATATATAGAGAATTAACTCTAATTTATAAAAAATCAAGCCATTCTCCAATTGAAAAATGGTCAAAGGATATGAACAGACAATTCTCAGATGAAGAAATTGAAACTATTTCTAGTCATATGAAAAGATGCTCCAAGTCATTATTAATCAGAGAAATGCAAATTAAGACAACTCTAAGATACCACTACACACCTGTCAGATTGGCTAAGATGACAGGAAAAAATAATGATGATTGTTGGAGGGGATGCGGGAAAACTGGGACATTGATGCATTGTTGGTGGAGTTGTGAACGAATCCAACCATTTTGGAGAGTAGTTTGGAACTATGCTCAAAAAGTTATCAAACTGTGCATACCCTTTGATCCAGCAGTGTTACTACTGGGATTATATCCCAAAGAGATTATAAAGAAGGGAAAGGGACCTGTATGTGCACGAATGTTTGTGGCAGCCCTTTTTGTAGTGGCTAGAAACTGGAAACTGAATGGATGTCCATCAGTTGGAGAATGGCTGAATAAATTGTGGTATATGAATATTATGGAATATTACTGTTCTGTAAGAAATGACCAACAGGATGATTTCAGAAAGGCCTGGAGAGACTTACACGAACTGATGCTGAGTGAAATGAGCAGGACCAGGAGATCATTATATACTTCAACAACAATACTAGATGATGACCAGTTCTGATGGATCAGGCCATCCTCAGCAACGAGATCAACCAAATCATTTCTAATGGAGCAGTAATGAACTGAACTAGCTATACCCAGAAAAAGAACTCTGGGAGATGACTAAAAACCATTACATTGAATTCCCAATCCCTATATTTATGCACACCTGCATTTTTGATTTCCTTCACAAGCTAATTGTACAATAATTCAGAGTCTGATTCTTTTTGTACAGCAAAATAATGTTTTGGTCATGTATACTTATTGTGTATCTAAGTTATATTTTAATATTTAACATCTACTGGTCATCCTGCCATTTAGGGGAGGGGGTGGGGGTGTAAGAGGTGAAAAATTGGAACAAGAGGTTTGGCAATTGTTAATGCTGTAAAGTTACCCATGTATATATCCTGTAAATAAAAGGCTATTAAATTAAAAAAAAAAAAAAAAAAAAATTGAAGGTTTATTTGGTTGATTGGTTTGTTTGTTTGAAATTCTTGTTGTGACTTTCAGTAAATGAAATATCTTCTATTGGTAAACACTGTCAGCTTTGTTAGTTTTTAATTTTAGACCAGTTTTCTGAGATCCTGAAAATAAAGGTGGGATGGGAAGAGAATCAATATTTATATGGCCCTTACTAGATGCTAGGTACTTGGCTATGCATTTTTATATTTATAACTATTTATATATTAAATTTTATATATTTATTATTTCATTTCATCCTCACCACACTCCTATGAGCTATGTTATTATTATTCCCATTTTCCATAGAGAAAAACTGAGGCAGATAGAAGCTAAGTGATTTGCCAGGGTCACATACCTATTAAGTGTCAAAAGCTGAATTTAAACTTAACTCTTGACTCTATGGTTCAGGTTACCATCCACTATATCACCAATTTTCCCTCCAGGTTGTATAGCCAGCATGTGACAGACATGGGGTTTAAATATTTTTCTTCAAAAACAATTCTCTATAAAACATACATACTGTCACTACAGGTAAGAATATGGTTTATTATTATTATTAAGATATAAGATTGTGATTGATAGATATGGGTTTCTCTTCTATTGTACGTAATGAACCCAGTGAAAGTATCACTTATGATGTAGTTCTTACACTGACAAAATATATAAACATGGTACAGCTATACCCTGATTAGTGCAAATAATGAATTCTATGGAGTCACACCTATTTGAGTTCATACTGTTCATAATTATATTTATGTGAAGTATTGTAAAGGGCTGAAATTCCAAAAGGGTGTGTTTGAATCAGATAACCAAACACTTAAGGCTAATTACCTATTCAATATTCTTATTAGTGTATGTTTGGAAAAATGGCCCTTCTCACTGTTTGGTGCTGGCTCAATGTTTGGGGTTAAGATAATTGTAGGCAAGGATTCAGGGTGGGGTGACAGAGGCCAGAGGCTCACTTGGCAGCAGGATGAGGAGGAGAAAGGTGGAGATTCTGGACTTCATAATGGAGGAGAGATCTTTGGCTAAACTCCTGGCAGTTTTCCTCCTTCTCCCCCTAAAGAACAAGGATTTTTACTTATCCTGACTCCAGCTGATCCTGAGGCCTCCAGGGAGTGAGCCTAGGCTAAACATTTTGACGCCAAAGTGTAAATTTAGGACCCTAATTTCACTGAACAAGTCCCTGTGACTTGGAAATAAGGGGAGTATTTTAATAGAAAAACAGGGAATTTTGTTAAGAGTTAAACTAGTAACTCTCATTTTCTAGCTGAAATGGGGCAGATATTAGTTAAAGATTATCCCCCAACCCCACCTTGAGGGAGATCTACAGGAAGCATACTCAGACTGATACAGAGACAGGGTTTGGTTGTAACTTGGGAGCAGATTGATGGACTTGTGGATATATTAGAATGCACGTCCCCTTGGCTCTTCAAGGAAGAAGAAATAGAGGCAGATAACTGGAAACTAGTAAGAGATCAACTATGTGAATATTATAATGATAAAGGTCCTGAATCAATTTCTAAGGAAGCATTCTATATATACAACATAATAAAATTGGCCTTAAAGAATCCCATAAGTTCTAGAAAAAAGAAAAGTGTTAAGAACAGCCAGATGAGGAAGTGTGAGGGAAAAAAGGAAGAGAAGGGAGGGATTAATGGGATATCACCAGAGGGCATGAGAATTTAAGTGAACTTGAAGGGCATGGTGATTGTCATCTCACAGCCCAGCTTCAACTCTGTCTACACACAAGCAGGTTTTTGACTCTTCCTCAAATACTTTAACTTCCTGGGTGGAGGAAGGAGGAAGAGTAGGAGGGGCAGTGATACCACTAGCACCTCCCCCTATGCAATAGTGCAAAAGGCACTATTTAAAGACACAGAGAAAGGGCAAAATACTGCTGATTTGAGAATAGAAATGTATCCTGTGATTGAACAGCTTGACTCTTCAGATTAAGAAAATAGAAGATATGCTCCTTTTGACCTAGAAATCATCAAAGAACTAAAAAAGGCTGGCACTCTTTATGGGGCTACATCAGCTTTAGAGGAGATCATAAGACACTGTGCCACAGAGGGCATAAATGCCTTTTATAGCCAGGTTATGATGCAGACTTCCCAAGATCCAAACATGAGGAGGAGACAGGGTCCCTTTTGGCAAGGGGATTCCAGAGAGACGCGTCAATGCTTTCAATGTAGTAAAGTAGGGCCTCTGAAAGCTCAATGTTGGCATAGAGACAGAATGAGAAAACAAGGTAGGAGAACATGACTCAATACCCCATGTCCAAAATGCAACAGAGGTTTCCATTGGGCCTCAGAATGTAGACTGACCCAGGGAAATGAGAGGCAGGGCCCAGCTCCAAGGCCACAATCAAAAGACAGGTGGAGCATGATGGCAGCTGTGTTTACACCCAGAGAGTCTTTAGAAGGTCAGGACTCTGATGTGATCTATCAGCCAAAAAGCAATCAGACAGCAGAAAGGGATTACAATTGGTGAGAATATAGGCTTTTTAAACCAACAGGGCAGTGTCCAGTGCAAACAGCTCCAATCTAATTGCAAAATGAGGAGGAGAGATTTAGAAAATGGTAACTAGAAGGGAATTAGATAGATTAACTGCCTGGGAGAGAGGGTTTGCTAGAATTCCTAAAGATGGAGAAGGAAACATATGGGTGGCAATGAGCACCTGAAGAGAGAGAGAAAAGGAGAAAAATCTCAAAACAAAGGAGATCTAAAAAGCATCTGACACTGAAGGAACATGGGTGATAATGAGACTGTTAAAGAACTTTAAAACCAGCAGGAATCACTGAATTCCCTGAGATGAAAAATTGTTGCTAAAAACTGTTACAGGACTTGAAAACTATCAGGAATCATTGGATTCCCTAACACAAGATGAGACTGTTGCAAGACTTGAAAACCAGCAGGAATTATTGGATTCCCTAACACAAGATGAGACTATTGCAAAAAACGTTTTCTACTGTAAGCACCATAAGGTATACTTCATATCTTAAATATTGAAAAGGATCGTATCTTTGAATTTTTTCTGGAGCTATGTTCAATTTGTAGTTCCTTAGTGTTTCTATGGTCTTTTATAGACGTGCTTCTCACATTTGTTCCTCAGGTGCACATCCCAATATCTCATCCATGTAATGTAATAACTTTTGGAAATGCTTTTTCTACTGGAATAAGAGCAGCAACACCATACATTTGACACATAGTAGGGCTGTTTTTCATTCTTTGTGACAAAATTGTCCATTCATATCTTTTATAAGGCTCAGCTAAGTTAACGCTGGGCACTGAAAAGGCAAATCTTTTCATATCCTCTTTATCTAGAGGGATAGAATAGAAACAATTCTTAATGACTATAACCCAAAGAGGCCATTCTCTAGGCAATTGAGTACATTTTTCATCAATTCATTATTGAATGGTTATCATTGTAATGCCAGAGAAATTGAGGGAAGCAGAGATTGGCTTGTAATTTTTAATGGGTAGTTTATGCTAGGTGACCGCATGGGACTCTGTCCAAAGCATTTGGCTCAAATAATACTGAGGCAGGGAATTTATATAGGGTTTTAGCTAACTAGAGTTTGCAAACAGAATACATAACCTGAGTATACAGTTGTCTTTTAGGATAAACAAAGTCAGATAAGGAAGGCAAAAACACTTGGAAGATGGACAAGCCACAATTCCAGGAAAGATTCAAAACTTAATCCTGACAAGATAGGGGTCAAAATAAGAAGGTCAAGGACAGGAGACAGTGAAGCAAGGGGCAATTCTCAAAAGGAGGGGGAATTATCCTAAGAAGGGTTAAGATAATGTACCTTGAGTTTATGAATGGTAAAAGTATTCAGAGCTTCAAACTTTTTCCTAGGTTCCTTTTTTAAAACTCAATTTCCAGCCCTAATGGCAAGGAAGGGGGGGGGGGGGGGGTGATTTAACATCATAAGCATACTGTTTTCACTTTATTTGAATTTTTTCATGGTTTTCCTCTTTTTTTCTCTTTATTACTTTACAACATGACTAATATGAAAATATGTTTACATGATTGCACATGCATAACACATATTGGATTGTTTGTCATCTTGGGGGAAAAATGGAAGAGAAAGAAAGAGAAAATTTAAGACTCAAAATCTTATTAAAACTAAATATTGAAAAATATCTTTATATGTAATTGGAAAAAATAAAATACTATTTACTAAAAAGATAACATTACTATAAACTTCCATCTTTTTGTCATTCCCTATTTATGCTGATTTTAATCTAATAATCTTGAAGATAATCATAACTTGTAATATTTCAATATTATGCTTTTTACCTTAACTGTTTAAATATATTCATATAACTTTTTGGTATTTATTTTTCTTCTTTTGGTTCCATTATAGTGAATCCCAACATAAATATCTTTTGATAAGTGTACTATAAATATTTACCTTTTCTTCAGATTATTAGGAAACACAAGACTAAATACCTATGCATTGTGCTAAATATTTACCCTTCTATAGAGTTTAATGTATTCAAGGACAAAAACAATGATTCTCAGTGTTCATAAACAATAAAAGTGTTTGATTACTCAAGGAAAACATGTTTATTTTAGTGCTAAAGTAAGAGTTTTGAAAAATAAAATGGATAATGAAGTACACTGGATACTGTCAACATTTTTATAAAACAAATTTAGAAGCTGTTGTGACACAACTATTTATAGCTCTGATAGTACCTTGGATGCCTCTTAATCTTGACCTCTTGAAAGAAATCAGAGGTATAAGGCTTCTTTCTGTAAATGTCTGTATTCTATGTCACAAATAACGAACCCCAACTATTATTTCTTTAGCTATGTGACCCTGGGCAAGTCACTTAACACTGCCTAAATTTTCTTCTCACAGGAGGTTGAACTGGGGAAGGAAAAGGCTTACTTACCATTTGCCAAAAAACTGTGAAAAGTCAAACATGACTGAAATGATGATAATAATTAAAAAAAAAAAAGAAAACTTTTTTTTTAAGCAGACTAACTACAGAATACAATATTATTATTACTGTTGCTGCTACTATTACTAAACATTTTTATGGTGCTTACTATGTACCAGTCAATGTTGAGTGCTTGACAATTATAATTATCTCATTTCATCCTCAAAAGAGCTCTGGGGAGCATGATGAAGTCAAGGTAACAATTATTTGTTCAATATATGAGGCACAAAGCACATGTGAAGACTCCATAATGGCATTCTCTTTGCCAAATGGTACCTTTATTTTCAAGAAGAGGTTACAACAAAATGAAGAGGTAAAATAGGTCTTATAGTAAGTAGTAAATAGATTTGGGAAAGCATATAGTTAACAAGGAAATGTTTTAACAATTAACAAGGAAAAAAACAAGTTCCATAGTGGAACTCACAATTAAGCAGGAGAAAGGAAATATATTATAAAGTAGGAGTATGCCATTTACAAATTAAATAAGAAACTTACTTTCTAATCCTCCAGCTTTCCCCATTCACTCTTGTTCTATATGAGGCTAAGGGAGAGTTGAATTTTACAACACTGAGCTGCCACCTAACTTATATTAGATATTTTTTCTCATTGTCATTCTCAAATTCTCTGACTCTAAATAATAGGATTATTTCATTGCAGCATGTTGTTTTGAATTACTTTTTCAGTCAAGTCAAGTCTGGTTCCAAATCCTACTTGGAAAGCACTGAGTTTATTGATTAGGCTTTTTACATAATGATTGCTTCTTTGCTTAATTTGTTCAATAATGATTTTACTTAAAGGACCAGGAATTCTATATATAAGGTTATTGTTGTTATTATTGTCATTTGTCCACAAAATGTTTAATAGAAACAGCTACATTGTTGCTACATACTTTGAAACATTGAGGTCAAGAAATGAACTAGTTAATGTGTATTCACAATTCATTCTTCTTTTGCTTTTTGCTTCTTTAATTTGCTATATTTCTTTTGCTCAATTACAGGTAAAAACAATTCTTTGCATTCATATTTTGAAATTTGGAGTTCCAATTCTGTCTTCCTTCTTTCTATTGTCTCTTCATTAAGAAGACAAGCAACTTTGATAAGGTTATACACATGCAAAACATTTTGTACATATTCATCATATTGTGAAAGAAAACACAGATCAAAATAAACAAATAAAATAAGTGATAAAAAAGTTTTTAAAAATATGCTTAAATCTGTATTAAGATTCCATCAGTTCTTTCTCTGCAGTGTATAGCATTTTTTAACATAAGTCTTTTGAAATGACCTTAGATCTTTATATTGCTGAGAACACAAAAGTTATTCACAGTTGATCAACATACATATTTCTACAACTGTGAACAATGCTCTCTTGGTTCTGCTTACTTTACTTTGCATAAGTTCATGTAAGTTTTTCCAGATTTTCTGTAAACATCCTACTTCTTATTTCTTATAGTACAACAGCAGATATTCTAATCTGTGATCATATATTACAACTTGTTCAGCCATTCCCTAGTTAATGGACATCCCCTTATTTTTTTTAATTCTTTGTGACCACTATAACTTGCTATGCATATTTTTATATAAATTCATCCTTTTGCTATTTTTAAAATCTTTTTAGGATACAAACTTACCATGGTATTGCTTGGTCAAAAGTCATACATGGTTTTATACAGTCCTTTGGACACAATTCCAAATCATTCTCCAGAATGACTGCATCACATAATGACACTCCTAATAGTGAAGAAGCACCTCAATTTTCCTATATCTCTTCCAAAATTTATTATTTTCCTTTTACCTCATAACAATCAATCTAATAGATGTACAGTAGTAATCTAGAGTTGTTTTAATTTTCATATGACTATAGGTAACTTTCATTATTTCATCTGAAATCTGACTATTCATTTGATTGTCAATTGGGAAAAAATTTATATTCTTATAAATGTGACTTAGTTCTCTATATATTTATGATAAAAGGCCTTTATCAGAAAAATGTACTATTATTTTTTCATTGTTATTATTACTATGTATTTCCTACAACTTAACTCCCCTCCATTTATAGAACTCTCTCCCTCTCCTTTTACCTTGTCCATCCTCAAAAATATTTTGCTTCTAATTACTGTTTCTACCAATCTGCTCTCCTTTCTTATCAGATCCCTTTCATTTATTCACTTCTCCTCCTACTTTCCTGTTAAGGAAAGATAGATTTTTAAAACCATAATGATTTTGGATATTATTATTTCTTTAATCTAATTCTGGTAAGAGTAAGAGTACACCCCACATCCCCAAAATTCCTCTTCATTGTAAAAGCTCTTTTGTTATTCTTTTATGAGACAATTTACCATATCCTATTTATACTTTCCTCATTCTTTCAGTGTGCTTCTTTTTTTCACTCCTCAAATTTATAATTTTAAAGATATCCTATCATATTCAACTCATATTTATGCCCTCTATCTATATATACTCCTTCCAACTGCCCTAATAAGGATAAAGTTCTTAAGAGTTATAAGGATTATTTTCCCATGTAGAAAGTAAACAGTAAACAGTTCAATCTTATTGAATCCCTTATGATTTCTTTCTTGTTTACTTTTTTATGCTTCTCTTGAGTCTCGTATTAAAAAGTCATTTTAAAAAAAAAAATGTATTCAGCTTTGGTCTTTTTTATCAAGAATACTTGAAAGTACTCTATTTCACTGAATATCATTTTCCCCTGAAGATTATACTCAGTTTTGCTGGGTAGTGATTTCTTAGTTGTAAATCTAGCCCTTTTACCCTCTGGAATATTATATTCCAAGCATTCCAGTCTTTTAATATTGAAACTGTTAAATCTTGTGATGTTCTGACTGTGATTCCATGATATTCAAATTATTTCTTTCTGTCTGCATGTAATATTTTCTCCTTGACCTGGGAGCTTTGGAGTTTGGCTATAATATCCCTATAAGTTTTCATTTTGGGATCTCTTTTAGGAGATGATTGTTAGGGTCTTTGAATTTTTTTTTTTTTTTTTTTTTGCTCAGATTCTAGAATACTAAAACAGTTGTTCTAGATAGTTTTTTGACTGATAATATCTAATCTTTCCTTTTGATCATGGCTTTCAGGAAATTAAGTAGTTCTTAAATTATCTCTCCTCTGTTTTCCAGGTTAGTTTTTTTCTTTTTTTATGTGATATATAGCCTACTTTTGTCCGTTATTTTTATTCATTTGATTTGATTTTATTGTTTCTTTGTGTATCATGGAATCCTTAGTTTTCACTTTCCCAATTCTTTTCTTGTTGTTGTTGCTGAGGTAATTGGGGTTAAGTGACTTGCCAAGGTCACATCCCAATTCTAATTTTTAAGGAATTATGTTTTGTACCTCTTTTTTCAATTGACCAATTTCACTTGAGTATTTTTCTTCAGTAAATTTTTGCATGCCTACCTTCCTTCCTTCCTTCTTTTTTTTTATTTTAAAGTTATTTGGATGGGATTGGTTAGATTTAATCAAAGGAAGTATTAAGTATGAAAAGAAAGAGCAATATTATCCCACCATGTAAAAGAACATCTAGAAAGTAATTATGCGCTATTGAAAAGGAAAGTGAAATAAATCAAGAGTAGACTACTTTCGCCACCTTTTTATACTTTTGTTTTCTCACTGCTTATTGACATCAAAAGATGGTGTAATGATTTGTGATCTTTGGTCAGTCAACATGCGGCCAGAGGAAAATAATCTTTAATACATCCATGGAGTATAATCTGAAAACTAAATATTGGATTGGTCTAAAAAGCTGAGTAATATCAGAATGTCTGAGCTCCTTGAGAGCAAGGATAGTATTCTTATTTCCTTATTTCTGGAATTTAGTATAATGCCTGGAACAAAGTATTTAATTAATACTTATGGATTGACTGACAGAGTTGGAGTGGAATCTAGAGAACAACAAATGAAACACATTTTATACCAAGAGTCTCCATACCAATATACTCAACCAGCCTCTGCTCAAATCCAGTCCCCTTTTTTCTTCCTTTTCCAATATGCTATTAAGTAAAACAATAATACGATATCTCCTTTACTTGGAATTATTTTTATAGAATGTTAGCAACCAAGGCTATTTAGAAGATGGCTCTTTGATATCTCACTTTCTTTCTGGATTTCTTACATTTTACTGACATGGCTCAGGTATTTGCTATTCTTCTTAGAAAAGAAAGAATCTCTTAGATATTAAGGAGCGAGGGCAATCCTGATACAGTCTCTAGATAATCACTGATGCTACAAAGTCTAAATCTCCTAGACATATACCCAAGGAAGAAGGTGCATAAAGAGAGATCATAAAGCTCACTATTTCAGATGCTAAGTTCTTGAAGAAATGAGTCTTCTTAAAACAAAAAGAAAATCTAATACATACAGAGGGATTAGACAAAACACAATATAAGTAATAGGCTGGGGCAAATGTAGACTAAATGTGGCCACACTATCAGAATTATGGGCATATGTCATAGAAAGGATCTGGAGTTGTAGGTATACTTTTATGTGTAGTTGTCATTATTATCAGGAGATATGTAGTCCCCAAAAGAAGGAAGATAATTTGAACCATGGCCAGCACATGTCATCGAAGTGCTATTAGAGATACATTTATCAGATACAGAAAAGTGACTTTGACTACAAGAGAGTCTTAGCAGATGAGGATTTCATTTGTTGGGTACTATAAAAATATACAACACTTCTATTGTGGCTCATGATTGCTTAAGGGCAATATATCATCACTTTGGGTGCATGGGGAATGCTGAGGACCTTTGTGTCAAGTTCTCAAATACAATAAAGAAAGATAGTTAAAATGCTTCTAGCTATGTTAGGAGGTACCTTACAGTCCACAAACCATATTAAACTTACTCAAGTGCTTAAGGGGACCTCAGATGATGAAAGGCTTTTGTGGCAGCTCTAACTGACCCAAAACATGACCCATCTCCCAGTTGTCCCCAATTGATAAACATAATCAGGGAATAAGAGGGACAGCAAGCAGTTAAAGTGAGCTGGTCTTGGAAACAAAAGGTAACTGTTACACTCAGAAAGGGGTAACAGAACACTAACTGTCTGCCAAGCCAATTCCATAAGGCTTTTATCTAGAATTCTGGTTCAAGCTAAGGGAGGAATACTTGTGAACCATTCAATGATGTGTATAGGAAGTAATAATTGTCAGGAACATGTATTCTGAACTCCAGATTTCCAAATATACTTGGCTACATCTTGGGCTGGAACAGATTTTGAAAAGAAGCTAATTATCTCCCACAAAGGAGGAAAGTTCAGTAATGGGTTAAGTGAGAGAGATTTATCTGCCCTTTCCCCCCAAAAAGACCCTCCCCTAACAAAGTCATGTTAAAAAAACTCTGGGCCAACTTTGTTCAAAATTCTTTTCTCACTTTGATTCAGATCAGGGAAGGACCTGCTCTCCAGTATTATTATGGAATAGAGTTTCTAGTAGCATGTATTGCTGTGGGTTAAACAAATTGTGATTGTATTAAGGAATTTTGTGAAAATTCATAATAAATATTCTTGCTTGGTCAAGAATAATGTGTGGCTAGCAATCAATGTTATTTTGATTGAACATTTCATATCTTGCTTCCTCAGCCATATCCTACATGGTTCACCCCATATCCCCCTTAAGTAATTTCAGTCAAGTAAGTAAATAACTTAAGGACCAAGTCACTGTCTGTACTTATATGAGTAGGCTCTACTTGCTTGCTGTCTATTTCAAAGGCTAACTGCAGCAGGTCCCTATAAGTAAAGGCTTTGATAAAATAAGACTGATCACCCGGGCTTTGTATGTCTCTTTTTTCAGAATTCTTGCTATTTAGTTTGCAACAATCACCAAACCAATCAGTCTTTAACATCATAATCCTGTTCCAATTCAAAACATTATAAAAAGTTTCAAAAAAGGAACATCTACTGTAACATTTTCTAATGAGATCTCTTTTATGAAGACATGTTCCTATACTCAGTCATGTTTTATACACACACACACACACACACACACACATATGTATAATAATATACAATCCACATAGAGTAGAAAAAATAATATATCAAAAATGACATCATAGGAGATAGGAGGCACAGTAGATTGAGAGCTAACATAAGTTCAAATCCAGCTGCAGAAACTTCATAGCTATATCACTTTGATCAAGTCAATTAACCTCTACTTCCCTCTATTTCTTCATCTATGAAATGTAAATAAGAAAAATGGGGATATTATGAAATCCCAGGGATATTATGAAATAAAATTAGATATTTGTAAAATGTTTTTAAAATCTTAAAACACTCTAAAATACTAGCTGCTATAATCATTATTATGATGATACTGTATCAGGGAACATAATAAGCTAGAGCTACCTTTCTAAGCAGAGCATTGACAAGTGTCAGTTATACTGAGAATCCTTTAAATTTGAGGAAGTATCTCAAGTTGTTGTGTATTGACTCTGAGAAGAGATAAGTACTAAATATCTGATCAATTCCTCACTTTTACAGAATGATAAGAAAGATCTGAGAAGAAATTTAATAGAATTCAAAGTTCTGACTTTTTCTTCTCCCTTACAAAGCATTTTTATTCAATTGGATTTTCTATAATTTTACTAGGAATGAAAAAAAAACTTATTGGACTATTTGTTCAGTCATTTTTCAGTCATGTCTGACTTTTCATGCTCCTATTTGAGTTTTTCTTGTCAGAGATACTTGAATAATCTATTGTTTCCTACCCCAGCTTATTTTACAGATAAAGAAATGAAAATAAACAAGGTTAAATGACTTTTCTAGGCTCACATACCTAGTTAGTGTCTGGGACCAGATTTGAACTCAGGAGGATAAGGCTTCTAGTGCCAGGAAGGCACTCTATTAAAAGCACCATTTATATAGTTTGTGTGTGATTCATCTTTTCCATTTTTTCTCTTCTTTTTGAGAAATGAGAATTTTTTTTTTTTTTTATAATTCCCTAGTCCTGTGGCATCTTTCTTTTTTTTACTGAGATTTTTTAAGTCCAAGGACAGTTGCTGAGCAGTCACATCTTCCAATATTTTTTAAGTGTACTCTATACACTAGAGCACTAGTTTGTCTAGAACCTTTTGAATGCAGCCATCAGAGGAATTACTTGACCCTGACTCTATGGTTGAGCCAATCTTGTAATGTCTCTGGAAATCCCCTTTTACTGTACTTAGAACCTACTGTTCCAACTACATGTCGTTATATCCCCAGCCTCCCAAGTCTTTTCTATGATTTTTGGTTGTTATGCAAAACAACTCAGGTAACTGCTTCATGAGACTGTGACACTCCCTCAGTGGTCAAATGTGTTTAGGCACTGCTCCTTCTGTCTGACATGACTTTCCAGGACTTTGGTGCTGTGTGGGGTTTCAATTTGCAATTCCCTTTCCTTGATTAAAGATACTAGTTTTTGCTACTTTAGTAGTCTTTGCTTCAGTTTGACAACCTGATGATTTGAACATATTGTTGCAATTGCTAAAAGAATATTTTATTTTTAACTATATTAATTTTCTATTATGGAGGTGAGAGCCATTTTTCCTAAATAGGAGATAATTGAACTGGCTGAAACCTGTGGTTTGGGTGTGAAAACCCACATACAGCCCCTACACATTTCTCAGATAAGAAGGAACAAAAAGGACAAAGTTTTCCAAAATAATTACTTTACCTTACTATAGAAAACGATTCTACTCTGTAAATATGCAAATCTCCTCTCTTAATCAACCCACTATAAACCTTTTTAATTTAAGTTTAATCTGTCACCTAATTTAGTTTATTCATGGAGTTTATTTAACTAGGTTTATTCTGATATAAATTATGTCCCCTTCAATCTTTGAGGGGGCCCTGAAACTGTGTCCCCTTTAATCTATGAAAGAAGGGTGATTCAGGGTCTCAGGCTCTCCCCTGGGAAAAGCACATCTTTCCCAGACTACACCCTTTCCAAGTTAAGTGGTCCCATTCAATTGGAGATCTGTGGCCTGATAGTCTTCTACTTAATGGCTCAAACTTCTCCCAGAGGCTCAAACTTCCAGTTAAGTAGTCTCATTCAATTTTGAATTGAATTGAAGCCCCAAGCCTCAGATGGCTAATAAAAGACAACTCTGAACCCAGAATCTTTTCAGAAGTCCTAAACAGGTTTATGCCCTCTGGTGAAGATATCTTTTTCTCAAGTGTAACCTACCTTTGCTTATTCCTTGCCCACTAAGAAGGCTGACTTCCTAGCAAGCTGTTTTCTTGGGGGAAATAAAGTACTTTTTGCCACAGAATTCTTTCATATTGGACCTGTGGCTCCTACCAGAGGGAATCTCCCACTTCAATTCTCGCACCTCATCAGTTCCATTAAGGGATATGTAAGATTATGATTCCATTTACATTAGTTCAATTTTTATGACATTGATATAAGCAAGGGATTATAAATCTGTCTTTTTTTAACATTTATTAACTAAAAGAGGGTGTGAAATTACAAATTGTAAAGTAATTTAAACCTATCTTTTTATGCAATTTTCTCCATAAAAACATATCAGAAAATCTTAATCTTTGTTCAATTATTTCTTTTTAATCCAGAACCTACGATTAAGCACAATAAAACCTAAGTTTTTACCTTTATAATTTCTACATTGTAGTGGATTTTTTTGGCAGCAGTAACTTAGCACAGGAACTCAAAGATATGATTTTTATCCCATAACAACATCTTACTGTATCCCTTTTTTAGCTAGATTCCAACTTGTTGTTAGTCATTTCCATTTTGTCCTTTCCAGTTAAAAGATAATTTCTTTTGGAAAGGGAAAAAAAAAAGAAAAAAAAAAACAAGCAAAGAGCATCAGTCACAAACAGAAGCAAAATAACAGTTGAGTAACTTGTTTTTCTCTCAGGGAAGCTTTGCTTTCTGTCCTTTTCTTTCAGTGGCTAAATCTTGTAGATTTTACTTCTGTAACCTGTCTCCATCTGTCCACTAGAATCCCCTCAGGTTCTTTCATTTCTCACCAGCCAATGAAATAGTCTTCTAATTTATTTCTCTGATTCCATATCTTCCTTATGTGCTCCCTTTTAAATTAGAGCTAGGAAAATAAACCGTTGTGATGTGATTGAGATATAGCACCAAATGATGAAATTTAGGAGAGCAATTCACACCAAATATTGGAGTTTTGATTATGTGAAGCATTCACAAAGGCCATTCTCTTTGCTAAAAGGGATATTTATTTAGGAGAAGAGGTTACAGACAAAATGAAGAGATACAATAGCCATCAGGAATGGTAAATATGAAATAGATTTGGGAGAGCTTATAGTTAGATAGGAAAGTGGATTTAACAACTAACATTGGAAAAGACAAGTTCCCTATTGGAAATAAATAACCAGGAGAAAGGGAATACACCACAAGGTGGGAGTACTCCATTGACTGGCAGGCTAAATTTGGAGAACAGTTTTAGCATTCTAAAAGAATTTGTTAGCTCTAAGACCGAGAAAGATATCATAAAGCTTAATGGGTTGAGGATGAGAGAAAAGACACCATGAAACAGAATAATCCAAAAGATTCAGCAAAGATAGCCTGGGTCACTGACAAATTTATTATAGGGGAAATTTAACCTCAGGATTTTGACATAGTTTTCTGATTAGATACAATAAGATGAGGTTGCCCACAACCTTCACAGTGGGTAGGATTGTAAGGATGAGGTGATCTCCACCATTGCCTTTCCCTGCTTGCCTGAGGGAATAATCTTATCTTTACTTCTGCCTTTGTCTGTTAGCCTCACTTAATGACCTAAAATCTCATCATTTTGTATTAGGCTTTATAAATGGAGAGAGACCAATATGTAAGATTATGTGAAGATAAAATTAATATGATTTGTCCATTATATATTGGGGACTGATGAGGAAAAAAAACAAGAGATCAGAATGACTGAGTAATTGAAAGATTGACATAAATTGAGAAATTTGTAGCAGAAGATTTAGAGGGGGGAATATAAGTTCCATTTTGGATTGGTTGAGTTTGAAAAGCTAATGAAATGCCACAATGGAAAGATCCAATGTATATGTGGCATTGTAGAAATGAGTTTTAGTGGAGAGATTGGTCTGGATGAATAGATTTGGGAGTTTGTAAGCATCACATTTATCATTGAATCAAAGGAACAGATGAGATTTTCAAAGGATTGCATTTAGATAAAGGAAAAAAAAAAACTGGTCTAGGTTAAAATCTTAGGGCTAACCAATATTTAGGGGGAAGTAAGATATATGATCATCATGCAAATGAGACTGAGAAGGATTGGACTGACAGGTGAGAAAAGAACCAGAATAAATTGTTCCAGAAAAACAGGAAACTTCCATTGTTTTACTGCTTCAGAAAAGTCAAACCTCTAGTTTCAGATACATGGGACCACAAATCTTGATTTTCTTTTCTCTTAAGAATCCTAAGAGGCATGTCTCCCACCCAGGGAAGCAGCCTCATTTAGAAACAAACAAAGCAATTTAATGGCTCCCAATTAGCTTTTTAATAGCATAGGTGGGATTAGTCAAACCACCTAAGGCTGTCAATAAATTCTGCTTTTACCAACTCTGCTTAAACTGGGGCCAGTGCTTTTAGCAGCCCTTAGGCATCTATGCCCTCAGGCAGGCACTGTTTTCCCTAGTTAGGTAGATGTAACAGAAAGAAAGAAAGAAAGATTACTAGCTATAGTAAGTTATGTTGAATTAACACTCTTTTAAAGATTTCTATTAATACTTCAATTTCCTAGCTCAAGATCACTTTCAAATGGCTGATTTCATTAATAGGTCACTAGAATGTGTGAGAGACAAACTAGGGTTTTCCACAGAACTGTTAAAATTCTATTCCTCAGAAACCGAGCAGACAATTAGAAATACTGAAAAGCTAAATTTCCACAGAATGTTGTAAACCTCAAGATAATATAAAATAATAAATATCTCTGACCAATGAGCTTTTAGGAGAAGAGACTCACTTGACTTCAAATTTTTGATAAAGATATGTAGACTAGAAACTGATTTTAAGTGACCAGGTTCAAGGATCAGAGAACTTTTCTTTATTGCACTTTCTTAATAAGTCTCATGCATTTAAACTGGCATACCCTGCATAGAATTAGAATCTCATTAACAGAACAGGGGATATATATAACAAGAGAGGAAGAACATGTTTAGGGATAGCATGTAAAAAATCATGTAACCCCGAGGGAAATTGAGCAACCCATTGTTTGGGGGAGGAAACTGAAAGGAACAAACAAACTAACAGCATAAAACTTGTCTGTTTTTGTACCTGGAGCTCCCTCTTCCCATCAGAAAGATAGAGTTCTCTTCTGGCCAGAAATATCCAAATCCTCTGAATTTTCACTCTCAATAAAATTTCTGTTATTTCACTTTCAGAGTCAGCTTATTTCTAACAAATGTGCATATATATATATATATATATATATATATATATATTTTTTTTTTTAATAGCATAGGTGGGATTAGTCAAACCACCTAAGGCTGTCAATAAATTCTGTTTTTACCAATTGTGCTTAAACTGGGGCCAGTGCTTTTAGCAGCAGAAAAGGCCTCTCCTTTTTACTCCCAGTCTTATATATGCAGCATGGTTGTAGCAATAGCCTATGTACAAAAAAAGAAAAGTAAAGTATCTAGAAAATCTGACTTAATTCATAAGTAGAATCCTCTTTTCATCCATTAAAAGGGAGTTTAAAGAGGGTTTTCTTTCACTCATTATCAGTAACTTATCTTCAGCATAACTCAGTTAAGTCACATTCTCCTGGACTAGTTGACAAAGGTCAAGACTGGCAGACACATAGATAATAATTCAAAATTGAATGAATTACTTAACTGGAATTTTGAGCCACTCAAAAGGATACTGACTATGCCCCAGGCTGAGTTTTCCAATTAAATGAAATTACTTATTTTAGGAAGGGTGTTGTCTAGGAAAAGATGTGCCCCTCCCAGGATTTGAGACTCAGAAATCCCCTCTCTCCCCCAAAGGTGCTGCAGTTTACATCAGGGGCCCCCAAAGATTAAAGGGTACACAATTTACATCACTTAAACTTGATTTGTCAGTTTCCCTATCATTTGAAATTTTTGCTGAACAAACTAAGTTTTGTTTGTCTTGATTTGTAATTGAAAGGCTAACTGAAATTTTGCCTTCTTTATTTTGCTGTGATTCTTTGGTGCAAGGCATTGGGAGAAATATTTGAAGGAATACTTGACTTCCAGTGTCAAGATGTCTGAATGAGGAAGGAAACCTCTGAAGCCCTCCCAAATTTCACATCACATCACTAGAAAATTGCCTTAGATTTGACGTAGGAACAAGAAAACATTATCAGAATGCCAGGAAAGCTCTATCTTTCTAGGGTGAGAGGGGATCCAAGACCAAGAACAGCAGCAACTATGAGAGCCAACCTTCCATCAAGGGACTTGAAACAAAGTTCAAAGTCAGAGAGTCCTTGACCCCATTGTTGACCAGTAGTGAAGCCCCTACCCCAGCCAGGGCTGGTCAACAGTGAGATCCTGTCCCTGAGGCCTACCAGCAGAGATACCCGTTTCCCTAAAAACACAGTAGCAGGATCCCACCTCTGGGGAAGATCAGAAATATGATCTATCCTCCAGAGCCAGCCATCAAAAAGAGTCTGTTACAAATAACAACTCAGCAGAAAAGGCCTCTCCTTTTTATTCCCAGGACAGGCCAACAGTTAAACCTAATACCCAGGAAAGGATAAGAGGGAGCCTCTATCTCCCAGTTCAGGACAGAAAGCTAGCTTATCCTCCAGTGAATGCAAACAGCTAACCCTTGAATTCCAGTGAAAGCCTAGTGGCTTTCCTAGTGGTAGCCCCAGTACCAAAAGAAAAAACAAAACAAAACTTGGAATAATGCAGGACCAGATCCCAACTCTTGCATAAAACATCAAGTCACAAAAAAACCAGAAAATTGTGCAAAAAACAATAATGGAAAATAACTTGATCACAAAAATTAATATTGTGATAGGGGAAATCAAAGTATAGACTTAGAAGATAACAATAGTGTCAAAATGACTACACATAAATTTTCAAAAAAAATAAAAATTGTAGTTTGGTCTCAGGCCCAAAAAGAATTCCTAAAAGAGCTTAAAGAAGATTTTTAAAAACAAATTAAAAAAGTAGAAGAAAAATTGGGGAAAGAAATGAGATTAATACAAGAAAATAATGAAAAAAAATCAATAACATGGAGAAAGATATACAAAAATTTAGGGAGAAAAATAATTCCCTAAAGAAATAGAATTGACCACATGGAAAAGACGTACAAAAACTCACTCTAATGATTCTATGAGACATCAGGATATGATAAAAAAAAAAAATTTAAGCTAAAAAAAAAAGAAGAAAATATGAAATTCTTCACTGGAAAAACAGGTAACCAAGAAAATAGACCTATGAGTGATAATATAAGAGTTATTAAACTATCTGCAAGCCATGATTAAAAAAAGAAAACAAAAAAGGGCTGGATAAAATCTTTCAAACATTTATTGTTGAAAACTGCCCTGATATATTAAAACTAGAGGACAAATTAGGAATTGAAATAATCCATCACTACTTCAGAGTCATCCCAAAATGAAAACTTCCCCAAAGGCTAAGATTCAGACCTCACAGATCAAGGAAAATGTACTAAAAAGGACCCAAAATAAATCATTCAAATATTGGGGAGCTACAAACAGGATTATACAGAATTTGGAAGGCTCCATATTAAAGAATGGGAGGCTTTGGAATATAATATTCCAAAAAGGCAAAGTAGTTAGGATTACAATCAACAATCACCTACCTAGTAAAACTGAATATATTGTTTCTGTGGGGAAAAGAAATTGATCTCCAAATACAATTCTCAAAGGAAAAATAAAAAGGTTTTAAAAAAAGAGAAACAAAAATGAAAAAAACATAAGAAATTCAGCAAGATTAAACTGTTTATATTTCTATATAGCAAGATAACATTTGTAACTTAAGAATTTCATTACTATAATAGCAATTAGAAGTAGTGTATCTTGGCAGAGAGTGTGATAACTTTGGTGGGATAATACTAAAAATAAAAATAAAATAAAGCCTTCAGAAAGAAAATTGCAAGAAGGAAGGAGATTAATTGAGATAAATTATACGATATAAGACACATAAAAGACCTATTATAGGGGAGGAAGCAAGGGAAGAGAGGGCATTGGGCAAAGCTTAAACTTTATTTTCATCAAAAATTGGCTGATGGAGGGAATAGTGCACACACTAAGCTGGATATAGAAATCTATATTACTCCAACAGTAATAGAAGATAATATAAAAGGGGGGAGGAAAGAACCTGATAAATGAAGGGTAGATTGGGGAAAATAGTGATCAGAAATATAACTCTTATAAAAAGGAAAATGGTGGTGGTAGGGGGGTAAAAGTGAGAGGGGTATAAACAAGTGAAAAAGAACAGTGAAGGAAATAGACAATTAGTTGTCTTAATCATAAATGTGAATGGAATGAATTTACCCATAAAACAGAAGCAGATAACAGAGTGGATTAAAAACAAGAATACAGCAATATGTTATTTATGAGAAACACATATGAAGCAGAATAAAGTAAGGGAGTGGAGTAGAATTTATTATGCTTTAGGTGAGGCAAAGAAAGCAGGAGTAGCAATAATAATCTCAGACAAAACGAAAACAAAAATAGATCTAATTAAAACAGATAAGAAAGGAAACTTTATCTTGCTGAAATGTGCTACTCCTTCCCCCCAAAGAAAATAAGCCAAAACCTTCCCAGAAACCCAGAATCATTTCTAGAAATGGGGATATGGCAAATATTTGCCACATATATTCCTTTAATTATCTAAGGAGGAGAGGTATTTCATTAATTAAAGGTTATTCATGTTGCCTTTTTTGTTGTTGTGTATCATATTATTAGTATTTATCCATACTCCTATAAAGGAAAGCAGTAGTTTAGAAATTTTTTTCAAGGACATAACTTTCACTGGACTTGTGATATATATACATCATACTTCATTCTCATCAGCTGCTCTTCATAACTAAAGTCCCAAGTCACTTAAATAGCTCATAGATGAAAATATGAGATTCAGTGGGGATAAACACATAAAACATACTTTTTCAATAGTCTTGGTCAAATGATAGCCAACTGAACAAATCAGGGCATATATGAAATGAGAAAGCACAGAGAGAATCGCTTGACAATTACAAACCTAGAGCTGGAATCAGAATATCATTTTGAATATTCTGCAGAGTATAACCTTCCTTAAAGTAAACTCCAGAAAAATTCTCTAAACCATCAAAACTGCTTCTTTCTGCCCTTTCATCTTAGCTGCCTACCTTTTGTATTAAGCTAAGATGAATGGCTGATTAAGAATATCTGTGGCCAAGTCACTTAAAATCAAAAGGGACTTTTGGGAAGATATAATTCCCATGAATTCTGTTTCTGAATGTATGTTCGATGTATAAGTTAGAATTTTTCTTTTAGACATATGCCTTATTGAGGTTATTTTCTAGTATACTACGACATTAAATTTTGAATTAAAAATGTAACAATGAATATTTTAATCCAATAGTATTGATTAAATATCAAGATACACACAAGGAGGCCTTTATCACAATGGGGTGGATGACATAGCCAAGAGTTGCAACTCCTTCACTAGCTTTCCTTGAAATTCAACTGAGATTGGTGGGCTATTCATGTTATCTTGCCCAGTCTCAGTACAACCATGGGACTTCTCTGACATCTGCATGACAGACCATGCTCATTTAACTTCCTTTCATGAAATTTGATTTTAGTCCAGCCTACATTATAAGAGATATAAAAAAGAAGCTAGCAGGAAATTAACAATGACAAAACATTAAAGAGATCTTTAATCATTTAAAAAAAAAGAACAAACTTTTTTCAATCAATTGTGGTAAACCTGAAACATTTGAATTCTAATAGCTCAATCTTTGTTATGTTGCATGAAGTAGAAATAACACTGAAAGATACAATAAATGACAATAATATCAATAGGGATAGGAAATATAGTTATCCCAGGGAAACTATATACAAAAGAGGTCAATCCTCCCTGATAGAGACATAATTTGGGGGGGAGGAGGGTATGTGTGTGTGTGTGTGTGTGTGTGGGTGTGTGTGAGAGAGAGAGAGAGAGAGAGAGCACTGAAGGACATATTATCAAGATACCTTAAAGGAAAAACAAGTAATTGAAAAAAATAATTTATCACTATATAGATTTTTCTGGGCAGAAAAACACACAGACACACACAGAGATCTGTTTAGATCTGTGATTTCATTTATGCAATTCTCAATAAAAAACAAAAAACAAAACAACAACACAATCTTCTAGCAATGCAAATTAATACCTGTTCAATTACTTATAGTCTTAGAGAGTTACATTTAAGAGCTTTGAGGTATTTGTCCAAAGTTTCAGAGCTAGTCTATATCACTCATGAGGCCCTGGAACCTAGAATTTTCTGGCTCTAAGGGCAGGTCTCTAACATCAGAAACACCATGGCTGCTTCTGATATTAGATGATATTACTGCTGGGGGGAAAAAAAAAAGAGAGAGAGAGAGAGAGAGACAGAGAGACATTAATAACAACCGGCCCTTAAGCCTGTGCTCTTGCCTCTATAAATTTTTAATAGGAATGAACTATGCATATATATTTGATAAAATATGAGAAGGAAACCAGCAGTTTTTTTTGTTTTGTTTTGTTTTGTTTTTTGTTTTTTTGGGTTTTTCTGCAAATAATATTCTCTAGGAGACCACATCTTTGTAAGAATATACACAATGATCTGAAAAGTATAGAAAATATATCTTACTCTGTTTATTGCTTGTTATTTTAAAATATATATATTTTATATGAAAGAGAACGTATGATACCTTAACAGCACTTCTCCGTCTATGGATCTCCTATGTAGATGTTAAAATAATTATGATTCTTGATAGATGTCAAATCAACATGTTTAATTAGTAGATCAAAAGTTTACAGCTGAAAGTGACTTTAGAGGCACTTTCAATCTCACTTTTTTTAACAGATAAGAAAATGATCCCCTATTAATAGCAAGTGAAATATAAAGCACGAAAATACATGTTATCCATATTTTTTTTTATTTTGGGGAAATTCCAAATTAGACTCTAAAGGGGAGAAGTATTACTATATTAAGAAAATAGAAGCAATAGTAAAAAAATAACCAGAATTAAATAGTCTTTCATATCCTTCTCTTGATAGAGAATATGCTAGTTCCTACAAAAACTACATAGTCTCGTAATTGAAAATCATAGTTACATAAAGGATATCTGGTTAATAATTTAAAGTAGAAAAATCAGAAACATGAAGAATTTGTCTCTTCTATTTTCTGATATTAAGTTAACCTCTTTATATATCTTTTTATCTATATATCTTAAATATAAACCTCTATTAGAGAATAAACTTGACATATAATTGAAAAGGAGGAAGAAAATGGGTTAGATTACATTTGGAAAATGGCAGAAAAATTTATTGACTAAGATATTTTTTCTGTGAAACAAACAAAAAATCTTCTTTATTGCTTCAATATGCTTATAGTATTTCTATATGGCTTCAAATCACATAATATTACAGCCTCCAAAGAATCAAAATTGTGGAATTGCAGATCACCCAAAGGACAACAAAGAAATGTATTGTGGGTACCAATAGGCTAGATATATGACCAAAGTGCATACATCTAACAATGACTTGTGCATGAAAAGTTGTAGAAAAGATTTCATATAAAAGATGTATGATTTGAAAAGCATGTATGTTGTTTATGTAGCTAAAGAATAATAGAAAGGCCACATAACAAACTAGTGCTCCTATAATATTAAAAGACTCAAAAGATGGTACTCACTTCACTAGTACTCCTAGAAGATTTATGGAAGTATATTGGCAGTAATTGCATAGCATAAGAGGGCATGGATGGTTTACATCTGTATGTTGGTTTGTGGTATCTTCCTGAATTAAATAATAATAATGATAATGGCATATTAACTTTAATATGTTAATTATATTGATATTATTATGTTAAATAAATTGATAGTAACAGTATTACATATTATATGATCAACATAATACTCTGTTATTAATGATGATTATGATGATACTAATTATATAGCATTTTAAAGTAATCAAGTTATATAACAATTTAAATAAATTGCCCTATTTGAGCCTTATTGCAACCCTAGAGATGTACTATTATTAGCTCTATTTTACAAATGGGGAAACTGAGACAGAAATTAAATGTCTTGCACAGAACCACACAGTTGATAAGGATTCAAATCTGGATTTGAACTCAGGTCTTGACTACTGGCCCAGGCTTCAAATCAGATCCATTGAAATATTAAAGTCTTCAAATGAACTATTTCTAGTCATATGAAAAGATGCTCCAAGTCATTATTAATCAGAGAAATGCAAATTAAGACAACTCTAAGATACCACTACACACCTGTCAGATTGGCTAAGATGACAGGAAAAAATAATGATGATTGTTAGAAGGGATGTCAAAAAACTGGGACATTGATGCATTGTTGGTGGAGTTGTGAACGAATCCAACCATTCTGGAGAGTAGTTTGGAACTATGCTCAAAAAGTTATCAAACTGTGCATACCCTTTGATCCAGCAGTGTTACTACTGGGCTTATATCCCAAAGAGATCATAAAGAAGGGAAGGGACCTGTATGTGCATAAATGTTTGTGGCAGCTCTCTTTGTAGTGGCTAGAAACTGGAAACTAAGTGGATGCCCATCAGTTGGAGAATGGCTGAATAAATTGTGGTATATAAATATTATGGAATATTACTGTTCTATAAGAACATGTTCTGTAAGAAATGACCAACAGGATGATTTTAGAAAGGCCTGGAGAGACTTACACAAACTGAGGCTGAGTGAAACGAGCAGGACCAGGAGATCATTATATACTTCAGCAACAATACTATATGATGACCACTTCTGATGGACCTGGCCATCCTCAGCAATGAGATCAACCAAATCATTTCCAATGGAGCAGTAATGAACTGAACCAGCTATGCCCAGAAAAAGAACTCTGGGAGATGACTAAAACCATTACATTGAATTCCCAATCCCCATATTTATGCCCACCTGCATTTTTGATTTCCTTCACAAGCTAATTGTACAATATTTCAGAGTCTGATTCTTTTTGTACAGCAAAATAATGGTTTGGTCATGTATACTTATTGTGTATCTAATTTATATTTTAATATATTTAACATCTACTGGTCATCCTGCCATCTGGGGGAGGAGGTGGGGAGTAAGAGGTGAAAAATTGGAATAAGAGGTTTGGCAATTGTTAATGCTGTAAAGTTACCCATGCATATAACCTGTAAATAAAAAGCTATTAAATTAAAAAAAAAAAAGAGAGAGAGAGAGAATTGTGGAAAGAGAGAAAGGAAAAAAAATAAAGTCTTCAAATGCATAGATACACTCATATATAATATTATGATTAAACAAGTAAATTTGGTTATGAATTTATCACAGAATCATGTATGTGTTTATATATATATATATATATATATATATATATATATATATATATATATATATATATATGCACATATATATTATTTGAAAAACATGTTATTTTGGAGGTAAAGTAGTGTTTGCCCATCTGTAATGGATTTCTTAACTGAGACAGCCAAAATAAACTATTGCCAATATCACAGCATCTCTGGGTTTAGAATAATAGTTCTCCATGCTAAAGTATCTAGAAAACAATCTTGTTAACAATCCCATTGGAACATACAGCCACTCTTGGAAGAATGTAAGCAGTTTTATTAAAATATTCTGACAACCATGCTTTCTGCTCTGATACTTGGAGCTAGGGTTTGCCTTATGTTAGTTGAAATACACAGTTATCAATATTCTGTGATGTAAGAGTTTGGCACAGGTCACCCACACAAAAGATTTTCTTCTAATATATATTCTTTTATTAGTTCAGCCAATAAGAAATGTCATTCCAATGGTGGCAACATGGGGGGAGCATGAGCTACATTTAAATTCCTCTAATTTTACAGAAATAGAGAATATGCACATTAAGAAGTATGCATACCAGATATTTAAACTCAAAAGAATGTAAGCTCTCAAAGTCAGTAGTTATTTCATTTTTCACAGAATTTAAGAGTTAGATGGAACAGTATCAATATCAAATCCAAGCCATTGTTGAAACAATGTCTGTTAAAACATAGCCAACAAAGCGTCATTCAGCTTCAACTTGAGGGGAGAGCCCTTTCCAGGGAGAGATCTTCCTTTACCTGCAATTTTAATTATGGGTACATAATAGACATTTAATAAATGACTGTTGAATTAGAAATTATAAGTAGGCATGATTATTTTAAAATAAGACAGGGTTGCTTTAACCAACCTCATTGACAAGTATTCCCACAATATGATTTCTTTCTTTTGATGCCTTAATCTTTTTATTCCTCAAAAGCTTTTGACAAGACATCACCCTCAGCATTGTTTTGACCACCTTATCCTTCATGGTTTTCTCTTCTGCCTGCGATTTTGTGATATCATGGTTCTCTTCTGTCCTGTTTGATTCTTCTCAATCTCCTTTGGAGGATTTTCAACATGTTTTTCTGAAATAAGTTTACTCCTGAGACGTGTCCTATGCTCCTTTGTCTTTTCTCTCTCTACTTTCTCAAAAATATTACTACCACCCATAGATTCCATTATTATCTCAGGCAGTAAAGTAGCTCAGTTCTAAGAGTTGATTTTATAGTCAATGTGACATGAGTTCCCAAGATTCCTTAGATACTAGTTGTGTAACTCTGACATGTCACTTAAAATGTTTCAGGGTCAGTGTCCTATTCTATAAAATGGGGATAATAATAGAATATTCTTGGCAGATTTTTGGTAAGAATCAAATGAAAGAACATATGTAAAACATTTTGCAAACCTTACAATGCAATTTATCATTATTGTTAATATCTCTTTGAAGATGAACCAAATCTAATTACCCAACTTTCATTTCTCTACCAAGAGTCATTCTTACATCTTCAATTTTTATACATTCAGTTTCCCCACATCAATAACCCTTAGGTATCTCATACTCACCATCTCCAAAAATGGAATATTTTCCCTTTAAATCTACTTGGCTTTTTTTTTTCCTCAAAGGCATAACGATTTTACAGTTGTAAGCTTTAAAAAGTATGATTCAACCTCAACTCAGAACTGATTGATATTCCTTCACTCTCATAACTCAATGATATATCAATTCTGCCTTCATGACACCTGAGTCATCTGTCTTTTTTTCTATATTCATATATAGTCATCACCATAGTATACACTTATCATTTCCTTCCTAGACTATGGCAATACCCTCTGAATTGAGTTCTCTACTTCCTTTACTGCCAAATTAATATGCCTATAATTCTAACTATTTATAACTATCATTCTGAGTCTGCTTATACTTTTTTCTGCCTTACAGACTTTACATTTCAGTTACTAGATAACTTGCTTTTCCCTACACTAAGCATTCAATCTTTAGCTTCCTTGCTTTTGATTTTCAGGAATGTTTTTCCTCTTTGCCTCTTTACTTCTGCCTTTTGGAACTCTTAACTCCTTTAAAGGCTCAGATTAATGCATATGCTACTCAAGATAACTTTTTTTGATATCCTTAATTTATATTCTTTTCCTTTCAACCTCTGTCACTTAAAAAAGAAAATGTAAACTCTATGAGGGCAGTCACTCAGTTTTGTATGTACATCCCTCAATATTATTGATGGATTGGTTAGTTAATATTAAAGCTGCAGTTAAAATCGGTCAGTTCTTTAGTAGGGCTTGGCAGGATTAGGCCACAGAGGAGCTGTAATATTTTACCTATTCACAATTTTGCTTTGATAAGACCCTATCTTTAGCTATATTGAGAAAAACAGAGAAAATTTGTAACATGGATCACATATCATCACAAATCTGTATAACTGGTGATATGTTGTTCACTCTTATATCTCAGCAAAATAGTGTAATAAACAGCTTTTCAATCCTTCCAGAGCCCGAGTAGCTATATTTGCTGTTCAGGCTTCTTAGATACCTTGAGGATTTTTTTTTTTTTTTTTTTTTTTTGGTGTAGGTCAAGAGGGACCAGTTGATGCTAAAAGGTGTGTTTTCTCTACTGCCATTAGCTTGAACCTTCTATGTATAACCCTCTGTCTATTCCCCCACATAGATTCTAGTGATTAGTGCCCCAGTGATTTAACCACTTAAATATCAATGAACTTTTGTAAAATAATACTTATTTTAAAGTAATAGCAAGATCAAAGTTCAATCAGACATTTCCCCCAACATATCAAGGACACACAACTCAGTTCCTACATAATATTTTCCCCCTAAATTCACATCCAGGTGCACCATGGCATGCTTTTCTCATCTATCACTGCCCGAGTTCCAAAATTCATTCCCAAAGGTCACCTCTTGGTCTTCAAGGGATCAAAATCAATGCTGTTTTGGATGAAAAACCAGACTCTTGGATAGTATGAGATAAATATGCCCTTCCAATCTTTTTAAACTCAAAATTCTTAAACTAGAACCTTTCCCTAATGTCTTCATTAGCTTGATAATGGTATATATAAGTATAATAATCCTATTATTTTGATGAACTTATATCTGTGTAGTCTCTTAAGAGGTAATGGATTTTTTTGGGAAATGACCTTGATCCTTGATGGCTCTTCATAGTTGACCTAAATGAAAAAATTTTAAAAATGACCAATATCTTTTTAATGCCAATAAGAGGGCCAAATTCTCTTTTCTGGCTATGACATGAACCTGGAAAAGTTTTACGATTAAATCAGTGTATCTCATATTTCATCTTCCACTCTGTATGAAACAAACTAATAAAATAACAAAATCTACAAGGAATTTACTCTTTATTCTTCTTATGTTTTTATCACTACATATGTAGATGTTTCTTTTTCCCTTTCCCCTTGATAGAAAGTATGCTTCTTTAGACAGATACTGTTCACTTTGTCTTTGAATCTGTATTATCTGGAACAGTGTTTAAAACAGAGTAGGAATTTAGTGAATACTTCTTGATTCATTTTGATACTCATTTAAATAAACCTGAATATTATAGCTCAAAGTATTAAGTTTTGTAAATTCCTTGTTGTTTTTAGTTCAAAGGATCATAAATTAAAGCTGCAAAGTATTTTAGAATCCATTGAGACAAATTTTATTATTTTATACATGAAGGAATTGAGATCTTGCAAGATTAAGTGATATGTTTAGAGTTTTGTATGTGACAGAATAAGAATCAAAGAATATTTATTTCTCAATTATGTCTAGAATATGTCTATTATGACTTCCAATGTTCCATGAAACTTCAATAATAAGAACTGACTATAGTTAAAAAATATCCTATAATGTTTATTTTTTTATTTTGTCATTGTTGAAATTACTAACTCTAAAACAACATAGTTTTCTCATCCACCAAACTATGTTTCCTCTATAGAACTGGTTGGTGCCTTTTTTGAAATGCCATACTGTCCTGACAAAGTTCCTGATTTGTTTTGTTTTTCAATATGCAAAACATATCAAAAAATCAGTTACACTGATAAGCAGATATGGTTATTAAATATTAATGATATTTTCACAAATAGAAGATGGCTGGAGAAGTGGTGATGGATTTGAAGTAAAAACATGAATATATAGTCACACTGACGCTAAAGCTGAACATTCTAGCTTTTAAAACCTCTGCCATAATTATTTCTTTTATTTAAAATTATTTCTTATTCTGAATTTAAGAAATAAACATTTCCATAACATAGTGGGAGAGGAAAAAAAAAGATAATTGTACATGAAATTGCAAACCTATATTGTACTACTTGCTATTCCTTTTAAATATATATATTTTTTTCTTTCTCCCCCTCTTTTCCTTCTCCTTTCTGTCATAGGAGATGGCTACTATTAGATACAAATATTTATGTATGTGCGTATGTATGTGTATGCAAAATAATTCTCTATATATTTCTATTTATCAATTCTTTTTCCAGATAGAAATAGCATCTTCCTTCATATCCCTTTGTGGGGATTTATAATAGTCAAAATGACTTACTCATTCAAAGTTCTTTTTAAAACAATATTGTTGTATTCTTATATACAATGTTTTCTTGGTTCTGCTCATTTCATGCTTCCTTATTTTGTACAAGTTTGTCCATGTCTTTCTAAGATCATTGGGCTAATCCATCTCAATCAAATACCACAACTTTTTCAGGCATTTTCCAATTTACAATTTTATTTTATAAGATTATTACATGAAACTGCATTTAAAGGAAAAATTAATACTAGCAAAATCAAGAACTTGTAGGTCCTTCAGTTGCAAATAATTGCAAATAGTTGTACAAATTGATTGAGAGTAGAATGGATATCGTAAGAATGATGTGAACTCTTGAAGGTATGAAAGGTTTAGGAGGATGAATACTGGTGCAGGAGAGTGGAAAAATAAGAAGTCTCCCATAGATATTCAGAGTACAGTTATCAGCTATCCTTTAAAGACCATTAGGATTAATTTAAATACTATTAAGAAAGGCCCCTCTAATGGTAGCTATCAAATCTCAATTTATGCTTCTACTCTTACATCAAGCCTTATAACCAAATTATATCTAAATATGACACTCAAAATGGATCATATTACTTCTAATATGGTCTGACCAATGCAATATACGTATCAATAATCACATTACTTGTTTTGGATATTCTATTTCTATTAACAGCATCTAAGATTGCATTAATTTACTTATTTTTGCTTTTGTTCTGCCATCACACTATTTACTTATATTAAACTAATTTCCTTCAAATTAAAAAAAAAATCTTAACTCTTTTCTATCTTCTTGCAGTGTTTTTAACCTAGCACAGTACTTAGTATTATATTTTATCTAAGTAAAATTTCAATATATTTTGAGTTTTTAAAAAATCTTCATTATACATTATTACATGTTTTAGTGATTAATTGGTCAAACGCTTTAATTTTGCATATTAAAAAAAATGGAGGGCTCTTAAAAGTTGATTTGCCTGTAATCATACACTATTCCTTTGGTCGGCTTAGCATTAGAAATCATATCTGTGCTCTCTTGGTCCTAGCTCATACTCTAATGTGTCAAACTCAAATAGAGACGTGGCCACCAAACCACATATAACTCATGGTTCCCTACTGGCTACAAAAATTATGTTTAACACTATTTATATTTCTTTTGTACAGTTTGTTAAACATTTCCCAATTGCTTTTTAAATTGCTGCAGCTCACACTGGTGGAGATGGGAAAATAGTGAGTTGTGAATTTCTTCATCTCTGGACAATACCAAGTTATCTATTCAAATCTTATTACAAAAATACCTATTATGTACATAACAATTTTAGAATTATAAGGGCAAATCTAATGCATGTTTACTATTGCAATGAGTTTTCATTCTAGTAAAGTTATCTATTTATTATATTTTGGAAATGTGCCTTGATATAAAAACCTTAATCTTATTGTCAATTACCACAATTACTATTAGAGATTTTAACTGTATTGAAGTGTTTACATGCTACTTCCTCCCTTATAAATTTGCACATGCAAATCAACATGATTAGGTGTGTATGTATGTGTGTGTCTGTATTTGTGTATGTGTATACCTATGTTCATGTGTATGGTACAATGGAAAAACAAAACAAAACAGAACAAAATTCTGGTTCTGGATTTGGAGGACTTGGGTTCACATTGAATCTTTTATCCAATACCTGACATTTTATAAAAGATGTTACTTGATCTTCATTTCTTCATTATTAAATGAGATAGCTTGACTATATAGGACCTAAGAGTCATTCTAGCTTTTTAAAATTTGTGGTCCTTTATTCTTTTTTTTTTAAATAGCTTTTTATTTTTGAAATATATGCAAAGATAATTTTAACATTCACCTTTGCAAAACCTTGTGTTCCAAATTTTTTCTCCCTCCCTTCCCTTTATTCCCTTCCTTAGGCAGCAACTAATCCAATATATTTTAAACGTGTAATTCTTCTATTCATTTTGTCATAATTATCATGCTGTACAAGAAAAGTCAGATCAAAAAGAAAAAAAGAGAAATAAAACAAAAAGCAAGCAAACAACAACAAAAAAGGTGAAAATACTATGTTGTGATCCTCATTCAGTTCCCACAGTTCTCTCTCTGGATGCAGATGGCTCTCTCCATTACAACTCTTTTAGAATTTGCCTGAATAACCTCATTATTGAAAAGAATGTGTCCTTTATTCTTTACTATTTGTATCATTTTGTAGAAGAAAGAGAGGTAGCTTTGGAACCAAGAAAACATGGGTCCAAGTCTTTCCTGTGATCCACATGGGCTACATTATCAAGTCAAGTCACTTAATCTCTCATTGCTCTAGGCAACTATCTAAGACTATATAGATTAAAAAGTAGTTGCCTATTTACATTAATAGAAAGCTTTATCTTATTTAAAATGTTTCCTATGATGACAAAATCAGAAGTATAGACCTTCAAATGTTGTTTTCAAAATATGTTTTGGCTTCAGTTTCTTAATTCAGTGGTAATTGGGAAAATATTGTATATTCAGAGCATGAATACTTCAAAAAATGCTTGTCATCATTATAAGGAGAGATGCTTAACCTGGAGCTCATAAATCTACCATAAAATTATTTTGATAACTATTTCAGTATAATTTGTTTATTTTGTAACCCTATGCATTTTGTTTTATACATTTAAAATGTATTCTGAAAATAAATTCTTAAGTTATATCACATAACCAAGAATGCATGACATGCAAAAAATTAAGAATTTTTAGTTTAGGAACTGAGCAATTCTTATTGTTTAACATGCTATTTTATAATAAGTTTTTAATCTTCAGTTTGGAAGTTAAAGGACATCTCATAAGAGTGAATAGTATTTTGTATTTTTGTCCATTTCAAGTATATGGAATTTACTATCACCACCCCATTTCTCTCATTCTTTCTGTCCCTACCATCTGCTGTCTGTTGTCTGTCTGTCTGTCTGTCTGTCTCTCTGTATATATATATATATATATATATATATATATATATTTATGTATTTATGCATGTATGTATGTATGTGTGTGTGTGTGTGTTCAATGGGAATATAAAAGAAACTAGGATGAAAATCACTAGTTCCTTTATTCTGGTCCTGTAGAGGAACTAGAGGAACTAGAGTATGAAAACAACCTTGTCATCCAAGTTCCTCATAATTCTTGGCTAGTTTTACAAAGTGGAGCCTATGATATATTTCAAAGATATGCAAATTAATGACCTGGAATATTACAGGGTTTGAAAGGAATTTTCTGTATTCCCATCACATAAGAGACAGATCAACAAGTCAAACCTCAGAGAACAGAAAAGCAGTTCATAGGCCAGATAATCATCCTGAGGACTTCTGTTAGCCATCACTGATTTAATAAACTTGAACTATGACTGTAACAACCTATCATTGTTCCTAGAGACAAAATGTGCCTAGGTGCTGCATCAGATTATAAGCAAAAAGTAGCAGAGGACCTAAAGAGATTATAGATGATGGTCAGTAGATAGTGTGCACACATACATACACACAGGTGGAGGCTAATGGACTAAAGTTTTGGAAGTTTTTGAACTTCAACTACAAAATTCTTCAAAATTATAGTAGAAATAAGAGGGTTCCACATATAAAGGGGGTCCTTAGATGGTTCATATGGGCCCCTCTAGTAAATAAAATAAAATCACGTATGACTTTGGTGCCAAACTTCTGAACTTTATTTGGTTATCCAGAAGCAGTTACATAATTTGTCACTGGTCTACAATATAAGACTTTTCAGTTTGGCAAATGTTGTCTGCCATGACCTTGAAAAGTCACAATCAATTCAGTGATATATCAGGTTTGGACCTGTATGGAAGACAGATCATTGTTTAAGACACAGGAAGTGGACCTGTGATTTCATTGATATTAAGTAATCTCCACATGAGAAAACTTCTAATACTGTGGGTGGATACTTTCTCTGCAATTGACCCATCTTAGAGAATTTCCCAAAGTACTAAGACTTTATCCAGGGTCACAAAGCAGGTATTTGTCAAAAGCAGAAATAGTACAATGGGTCATCCTAGCTCTGAAACTAGCTTTCTAGCCATTATACCATAGCTGCCAATCTAAATTATTATATTCCAAGAGGAAGAACTTTTTATAAACAAACAAAAAAAGAGAATTAAAATTAATCCACTTTCAATTCAAGTCATTATAAACAGCAATTTTACCCTGTTTTTTTTTTGTTTTGTTTAGAAATCAGATCAGAAATTTCCTGAAACTATAAAGATGAGAAAAAGTGCTCCTTAGATTGATTGTGAAGTTAAGTATCTATTCTCACAATAAAATATTCAAATATTCAAATTATGATAATCATAACCAGGCAGTTTATTAGAAAGTCCCATCTCACCTCCCACCCTTCAGACCAAAGAAAACAAAACTTCATAACGAAATGTTCTCCATAATTAAACAACCAAAAAAATTAGGGGCATGTATCCTCTGTTTTGGGTTCATTTAGGGGTACCTCTGCCTCAAGCCTTCATATGATGAATGTCTCCCCTCTCCAGCTTAAAGTAATATTTTCTACATGTATTTTCTTTTCTTTTTTAAATAATTTTTTGGTTATACATGTGTATTTTAACATTTTAAATATACATTTTTTATGAATCATGTCAGAGAAAAATCAGAACAAAAGAGGGAAAAAAACACTGGAGAGAAAAAAAACACAAAAAAATCGAACACAATATGTACTGATTTACATTTAATCTCCATAGTTCCCTTTCTGTATGCAGGTGATGTTTTGAATAAAAAAATTCATTGGGATTACCCTGGATTATTGAATCATTGAAAAGAACCAACTCTTTCATAGTTGATCATCTTCATGTTATTTTGTACAATGCATTTCTGGTTCTGCTTTTTTTTTGCTCAGCATCAGTTCATGTAAAATTTTCCAGGACTTTCTAAAAACACATTGTTCGTCATTTTTATAGAACAATAATATTCTATTACCTTCATAAACCATAACTTAGTCATTCCCCAACTGATAGGCATCTGTTTCTTTGCTACCATAAAAAGTGCTGTTGCAGACGTTTTTGCACATTTGTATCCTTTCTCTTCCTTTATGTTTTTCTTGGGATACAGATCTAGTATTTGCATTGCTGGATCAAAGAATACACACAGTTTGGTAGCCCTTTGGGCATTAGTTTCAAATTGCTCCTCAAAATGGTTGGATCATTTCACAATTCCACCAGGAATGCATTAGTGACTCAGTTTTCCCACATCTCCTACATTTATCATTATCTCTTCCTGCATCTTAGCCATTCAGAGAGGTGGGATATGGTACCTGAGAGATGTTTGAATTTCTCTAATCAAGAGTGATTGAGAGCATTTTTTTCATATGAATATGTATGGTTTTAATTTTGTCATCTGAAAAATCATATCCTTTGACTTTATCAACTGGAGAATGGCTTGTATTCTAATAAATCTGATGCAATTTTTTTATATATTTTAGAAATGAGACCTTTATCAGAAACACTGACTGTAAAAAATTTCCCAGCGTTGTACTTCTCTTTTATTCTGTTTCTATTGGTTTTATTTGTGCAGAACTTTTTTAATTTAATGTAATCAAAGTTGTCCATTTTGCATTTTAAAATGTTCTCTCATTCTCCTTTGGTCATAAATTTGTTCTTTCTTCAAAGATCTGATAAATAAATTATCTCTTGCCATCCTAATTTGCTTTTGTATTATCCTTTATGACCAGATCATATACTCATTTTGACATTATTTTTGTATGGGGCATAAGATGTAGATCTATGTCAAGTTTCTGACATTATTTTATGGTTTTCCCTGAAATTTTTGTGAAATAGTAAGTTATTATTCCAGAAGTTGAGTTTTTGGGGGGGGGGGTTATCAAATGGTAGATAACTGTAGTCATCGATTATTATATCATGTGTCTAATCTATTCCACTGGTGCACCATTATATTTCTTAGCCAGTAGCAAAAGATTTTGATGACTACTGCTTTATGGTATAGTTTTAGGACTGGTAATGATAGGTCATCATCTTTTATATTTTTTTTTCATTAATTTCCTTGACATTCTTGACCTTTTGTTCTTTCAGATTAATTTTGTTATTTTTTCTAGCTCTAAAAATATTTTTTGGCAATGTGATTGGTATGGCACTGAATAAGTAGACCAATTTAGATAGAATTGTCATATTTATTATATTAACCTGGCCTACCTTTGAGCAATTCATATTTTTCCAATTGTTTTGATCTGTCTTTATTTGTGTGAGAGATGTTTTATAATTGTGTTCATATATTTCCTGGGTTTGTACTGGCAGGTAGACTTCCAAGTATGTTATTTTGTCTACAGTAATTTTAAATGTAATTTCTCTTTTTATCTCTTGGTGCTGGGCTTTATTAGTAATATAGAAATGCTGATGATTTGTGTGGGTTTATTTTCTATCCTGCAACTTTGCTAAAGCTGTGAAATATTTCCAGTAGGTTTTTGGATTATTTTCTAGGATTCTTTAAGTATACCATCATATCATCTACAAAGAGTGGATTTATCTCCTTATTAGTTATTCTAATTCATTAATTTCTTTTTTCTTTTCTTATTGCTAAAGCCAACATTTGTATTACAACGTTGAATAATAGGCATTCTTGTTTCACTCCTGATCTTAATGGGAATGTGTCCAGCTTCTTTCCATTACAAATAATGCATGTTGTTGATTTTAAATAGATACTGCTTATTATTTTAAGGAAAATGTTCTTTACAGCTATGCTCTGTATGTTTTTAATTGGAATATGTGCTGAATTTTATCAAAAGCTTTCTAAAATTTACATCTATTGCGATTATCATATGATTATCATATGCTATGGCTTTGTTATTAATATGGTTGATTATGGTAATAGTCTTTCTGATATTGAACTATTCCTGCTATAAATCCCACTTGGTTATAGTGTATTATCGTGCTTATAAGTTGCTATAGTCCCTTTGCTAATATTTTATTTAAAACTTTTGAATCAATATTCATTAGGGGAATTATTCTATATTTTTATTCCCTCTGTTTTGGCTCTTCATGATTTAGGTATCAGTGCCATATTTGTGTCATAGAAGGAATTTGACAATACTCCTTCCCTGCCAAATTTCCCAAATGTTTTACATAGTACTAGAATTAATTGTTCTTTAAATGTTTGGTAGAATTCTCTTGGAAATCTACTAGGCCCTGGAGATTTTTTTTAGGGAGTTCTTATTTGATTTCTTTTTCTAGAATGGAAGTATTCAAATAATTTATTTCCTCCTGTTAACTTGGACAATTTATATTTTTGCAAGTATTCATCCATTTTGACTAGATTTTCAGACTTGCTAGCAGTTAGTTGGCAAAATAGCCCCTAATTATTGCTTTAATTTCTTTTTAGTTGGTAATAAGTTCACTTTTCACTTTTGATAATGGTAATTTGGTTTTTACTTTCTTTTTTCTAATCAGACAAACATTTACCTATTTTGTTGGGTTTTTCATAAATTCAACTGTTTTATGCATTAGTTTGATAGTTTTCTTGGTTTCAATTTTATTAACCTCTTTTTTGAGTTTCATAATTTCTAATTTGGTATTTAACCGGGAGTTTTTAATTTGTTTTTTTTTTTTTTTTCAAGCATTTTTAGTTGCATGCCCAATTTATTGATCTCCTTTCCCTACTTTCTTCATGTAATTTTTTAGGAATATGAAATTTCTCCTAAGCACTGCTTTGGCTGCATCCCACACCACATGTTTTGGTATGTTGTCTCATTATTGTAATTCTGTTGGGTGAAATCCTACTTGCATTTTCTTCAAGCATAATATTTGAATCTCTTCTTTGTCCCTAATATTATATTTATTTCTATATAAAAGGATGTCAGTTCCTTTGGGACAAGATATGTGTCTTTCATCTTTTATTCTCCAAGTCGCCTATCTCCAACTCACCTATAAAGAAAGGCATTATAGTGTCTTTAGTGTGCAATACATTGTTTTTGAATTTGTTAAATTATTCTTGAAGATAATATTAAAAGATTAATTTAGTGCATAATTCAATAAAAAAAAACACTTTTAAAGTGCCTACTAGAGACAAAATACTGACTATGAGAGAGAAAAATGAGAGAGAAAAAAACAAGCAAACAAGCAACAGCAACAAAGAAGGTAAAAATACTATGTTGTGATTCACATTCAGTCCCCATAGTTCTGTCTCTGGGAAGGTGGCTCTCTCTATTACAAGTCTATTAGAATTGGCATAAGTCACTTCATAGTTGAAAAGAGCCATGTACATCACAGTTGATCATCACAACAATCTTGTTGTTGCTGTGTACAATGTTCTATTGGTTCTACTCACTTCACTTAGCATGAGTTTATGTAAGTCTCTCAGGGCTTCAAAATCATCCTACTGATTGTTTCTTATAGAACAGTAATATTCCATTACATTTATATACCATAACTTATTCAGTCATTTCCCAACTGATGGACATTTACTCATTTTTCAATTCTTTGTTACCACAAAAAGACCTGATACAGAGATTTTTGCATATGTGGATTTTTTTTCCCTTCTTTATGATTTCTTGGGGATACAGATTCAGTAGAGACACTGATGGATCAAAGGGTATGCATAGTTTCTTAACCCTTTTGGTATTGTTCCAAATTGCTCTCCAGAATGATTGGATCAGTTCACAACTCTACCAATAATGTATTAGTATCCCATATCTCCTCCAGCATTTATCATTATCTTTTCCTGTCCTGATTTAAATATTAATACAAAGAAAGAGGATTAGATTAGTAATATGATATCAGAGAAGCTTATTTCAATATATTTTAAAGTTTAGAATTCACTGGGGTTATATACATTAGTGCAATATATTCATACTCATGATAATTCTACACACATAAGTCAAGGTAAGTAGTACAAGTTTTTTGTTGTTATTGCTTATCATTTTGTTGCTTATTATTCAGTCATTTAATTCTTTTCCAACTCTTTGGGATCTCACTTAGAGTTTCCTTAGTAGATATGCCAGATTTGTTTGCCATTTACTTTTCCAGCTCATTTATAGATGAGGAAACTGACACAAACGGGGTCAAGTGACTTGCCTGGGGTCACATGGTTTATAGTTGTGTAAGATTAGATTTGATTTGAGGAATATGAATAAATCTTCCTGATTTCAGGCCTAGATCTGTCTTATCCACTGTCTCACCTAGCTTCCAGTACCGTGCAAGTATAATTATCCCTATTTTTCAGATGAGGAAAATGAAGCTCACACCTTTAAAGTCCCTTGTCGAGTATCACGTAGCTTCCCAAGACAACATTTTGAACATTGTAAATTGGTTTTTTTGTAAAATGGACCCATTACCTGATATTTTAAATCATATGTCATATGTCATTTAGTTTTTGACTTCTAATACTGAGCGACAGTATTACATAATAGGTCTAGTTGTCAGCTTTCTATCAAGGATGTCTAAGATATAATTCCCTCAGTCATTTATTATTTGTGAGACCCTCTAGCAAATTACTTAACCACCCTGTGCCTTAGTTTTCTAAGTTGTAAAATGGTAATAACAATAGTATCTATCTAAAAAAAGTGTTATGAGGACAAAAATGAGATAATATATGTAAGTAATCTTTGGAATTTATAGCCCTATTAGAAATTCTTCCAATCATAATTCATGATTGCTTCCATTATCTGACAAACATTTGTTTAGATGTGCAAAAGTCTCTGCAGATTTCACATTATTTTATAAATATTAGGTATCATCAGTTTTTCGTGAAATCAAAGATAATATACATCAATGTCATCACTTGAGAAAAATTTTGTTTTGTTATTAACAAGCAATTATTAATTTAGGAGTTAGACTTTTTCTCTTTATCTCCTCATTGAGGGACCTGTCCAAGTAGGTTTGTTAGTCTCTGAAGTACATAGTTGATAGAAGAGATTTCCTTAATTCTCAGTGAAAATGATCCTTGATCATGTCAGGACTCCACTCAATTAAGATACCTCACTTCTGTTTAAAGTATAAATAGAATCTGATCTAGGTGGATTATTGCCTCAAAGGAAAGAGCCCATGCCCTTGCACCGTTCCACTGGAATTTATGATGACCCAGATCATGAAGGAAAAAAACCAACCATCGTGGTCTGCATGGAAATGGATTTCTTTTTTCTAAATTGAGAGGTGGCTGTTTCATGATCAGCTCTATAGCATTTCAGACAGAAAAATTCCACTTCTGAATTTTCATCTAAAATAAGCTTCCTAAAGCAAGAGAGGATAAAATCATATAGATCTCTGGGGAACATTATATTGTCCCTAAGCAGCAAGTTTTTTTTTTCTTTTTTTTTTCATCCAGCACTTATACCATCCATATGTGGAACCACTGGTTACATCAGATAGAGACATTTTGAATGCTTTGGATAAGTTCACTTACTTTGACAGTGTATTTTCAAGAGATGTATACATTGATAATAGGGTGGATATATGAGACTCTGAGAGAAAATATAGGAGAGGAGACTTAGTAATTAGATTGACATCCAAACTGAAGGTTTACAGAACCATTGTGCTGATCTCACTGTTGTATGCCTGTGAAATCTAGAGAGTGTACCAGAATCATTCCAGGAAACTGCATGTCTTTCATTTGAATTGTCTTAGGAAGATTCTGAAGATCATCTGGAAGGATAAGATACCAGATTCTGAAGTCCTTTCTCAAACTAAAATGCCAAGTATTCCAAAGCATTATAATGGGGGTATAATATAAACACATAAAAATATATGTGCAAAATTAAATCAAGCTAAGTCTTTGGGGAAGTCTCTGACCTAGGAACAAAAGGGAGTTTCTGACATTATTTAGTTAATTATATCTTAGATATGACACAGTTCTCTATCATACAAATGACCAAAGGCATCAGGGTCCATACTTTAGTGTAGTTAGGTTGATCTTAAAAGAATTAAGATAAATTAGATTATAAAGACTAGTTAAATAAAAATGACCAATAAACATATGTAAGCTATTGTACAAACTACCCTTAAAAGTCTTCAAAAGAGTCTGAAGAGGTCACCATAGATCTCACAAATGGCAGATCATAATATTTTACCAAAAAAAAGGCTACAAAATGTTGTCAGAGCTCTAAGTCTCAACCAAACTTTTCAGTTTACAACAAAGGTAAAACTTATAAACTTCTAAGAGATACACACTTTCTAAAAATTATTTACTGGGTCATAGTCTAAATTTTTCATTCATTCATTCTAAAATTTTTCATAGAGGAAAAAAACTTGAAAAAAGCAAAGAATAGTAAATTAAAATTAGAATGAGGGGGTAGTTCTAATGACTATCTGCTTTTTATTTCAAGGGGCAAAAATATACACATATGTTTTGAAATATACACTGTTTAGGGAAAAGGAAAGGAGGATATCTAGCCATGCTAAGATAGATTTTGCTTGGACGAACTAGATTATGTCCCATAGTACCATCTTCCTTAGAGAGAAGCTATAGTAGCATGCCATAGTAGACAATCAGTCATAAAACCAGGAAGATCTTTTCTCAAGTGTTATCATTGTTCTATACTGGTTATTTGACTGGGCAAGTTTCTTAGCTTCTCAAAGACTGGTAATGCAATGGGTAGAGGACTAGGTTTAGAGTGAAGAAGACTTCAATTCAAATCTGACTAAAGATTCTTACTGATTATGTGACTTTGGGAAAATAACTTAATATCTATTTACCTTGGTTTCCTCAGCTATAAAAATGGAGATAATGATAGGACTTCCCTTGCAGAATTGTTTTAAAGATTGAATGAGAAAATATTTGTTAAAAAGTGCTTAGCATAATGATTGTCACATATTAGGTGCCTTACAAATGTTTACTTTCATCCTTCTTGGAAATTTAATCAATTCTCTCAGGATATATAAATAGCAGAGAAAATGTCAATATCCATTGGTAGAAGGTTCCTTATTGGTATGTTCTTTTGATAAATGAATTCAGAGATTTGCTTTCTATTTCCTATCACAACAGTTTGATATCACTTTAGATTAATACTTGGACATCTTGGGATGAGAAGGAAAACTTTTTTTCAAACTAAAGAAAAATATAATGTGCTTTTCATAATGGCTCAGGTCAAATCCTTGATGATTTATATGGGACAAATTATAAAAAAGAAGATTGATTTCACTTTGTATAGTTTTAGAGAATACAGAAACTTTGAAAACACAAATCTAATAAGGGTTTCCAGTGTGTTTCCATCTGTAGACAGGTTTTATTTCATTAGAAGTTTTTTTATTTTTTTTTTTTTATTTTTTTTTTTTTAAGGTTTTTATATTGTGTGAAAGGGAACTGGGGCAACAGAGTCTACTCATAGGTAACCTTGTCAGGCATAAGTTATTTTCTAAATAAGGGCTGAAGGAAATATAGTATTGTATTTGGAGTAAGAGGACCTGCCCTTTGATATTAATAGCTATGTGACCTTGGAAACTTGATACTGACTTCCCTGGGTTTCAATTTCCTCACCCGTGAAATAAGAATTGTTCTAGATAGTCTATCATTCCTTCTAAGATCTTTGATTCCATGATTCTATGCTGGTTTTATTGAAATATGAATATCTTAGGAGGTAGTAGATTCCCTGTTACTTGTTATGGCCATCTGGGACATCTATCATTGGGAAGGTAAGATGAATTTTTCTTCAAGAAAAGTTGCAGATGAATTTCTTGGTTAGGTATAGATTGGTTGTCAGAAGAGTGGTATATTAGCAAAGGACTTAGAATGGGAAATATCTGGTTCTGTCATTTTGTACATCTTTAGACAAGTCCCTTTACTTCTCTGGAATCTAATTCCTTCTTTATACAACAGGCAGGAGGTTAGATAATCTTTGTAGTGACTTTCAGATTTTGATGTTATGCACAATTTTGCCTCTGACAATGAGATACTATGCTTATTTGGGTTGAGTGACGTCTACAAAATAATTTGACTGAATGAGGAACTGAAATATGTGTTACTTGCCATTTTTTCCTTATTGATACTCTGCCTCCTGCCTAATCCTTCTACTTTTTGGTTTGATTTGCTGCCTACCATTTGCTGTACCACCTTTACTTATTACTCACAAATCTGATGATCTTTCTCACTAAAGAAAATTCAATACATTAGTCTAATTAATCTTTGTATTCATCTATCTAGATTTGTTTTTAGAAAATCTCAACTTTAATTCCTTCCTTCCTTCCTTCCTTCCTTCCTTCCTTCCTTCCTTTCTTCCTTCCTTTTTTCTTTCCTTCCCTCCTTCCTTCCTTCCCTTCATCCCTCCTTCCCTTCCCTTCTTCCTTCCTTCCCTTCCCTCCTTCCTTCTTTCCCTTCCCTCCTTTTCTTCCCTTCCCTCCTTCCCTCCCTCCTTCCCTTCCCTTTCTTTTCTCCCTCCTGTCCTCTCTTCTTTCTTCCTTTCTTCCCTCCCTTCTTCCTTTCTTCCCTCCCTTCTTTCTTCATTCCTTCCTTCTTTCCTTCCTTCCTTCCTTCCTTCCTTCCTTCCTTCCTTCCTTCCTTCCTTCCTTCCTTCCCTATGTTTACCAGATTAGAAAGGCAGTGGCTATTCATGACCCTGATCTTACTGCTGATGAGTACAGAAGTCTTGACAGGCTTCATTTCTAAATTTCTTTTTCATTCTGAGTTAGTTAAAAACTATACCCTAGTAAAACCCTGTGTTTGTTTATTACAAAGTGATTGAATTGAAGAGTGTACAAGTGTAGATGTCCTCAATAATGAAGACAAATTTCAATAATCTAACTTCTGTTATAAAACAATTCTGATTTGATTCTAAAATGGTGATGTCATTTTGGTCCTCTTCAAAAAGGAAGTACAACAACAACTGACTCTAACTATTCCATTCTAGGAACTTGTTTCCTCAAATTTTTTTTAAAACTAGATGTGGAAATGCATAGATTTAGAATTGGAAGGGACTTTATTGTTATTACATATAATAAACACCTCCCTTTAATAAATGAGGAAACTGAGGCACAAAGTAACTAACCAAGGATGTACAATTCCTGAGTGGTAGAGGTGATATTTAGTCAAAGGTCATTTTAACCAAATTTAGCCCTTGTTCTATAGCACTATATTGCTTCCCTTGATGTGGAGATTCTGTTCTGTGATGGAGGACCAAATAATGGTGGACATTCAAGGGTAAAAACAGAATAAAAATCTCCTGGAAGGCAAAAGATATTTCTTTGTACATTGTGGTAGGGATTCTATTTGCTAAGTTTTTAAATTAATTTAAGAAAATAGTATCATCCTAGGCAGCAAAAGGGGAAAATTCAAAACAGAAATGATAAAGGGATACCACCTCAGGGTATTCAGAAGCTACAGTCTTTCAGGTAAAAAAAAAAAAAAAAAGAGTGGTTTTGATACCTGAAAATATTTCTAAACTCTAACGAGCAAATATTGTACATGTGAAACGCATTCAAACTTTGAAAAAGTTGGTGTGAGAAATAGTCAGCAGGATAGTCTCAGGAGTCAAAGCTTCCTCTTTAGAGAAACAGAAGAGCTTCATTGAGCCTTGAAGTTGGGTGGCTTTTAACACAGAGATGAAACATTGGCTTTGATTCTCAAATCTGCCAACTGCATGGATAGAAAATTAATGTATCAAGCTATTTGAGCAAATTTTCTTGGAATTTATTCAACTCAATATAATGCTATTGTCAGGACTGATTTTAATTTTTATAAGAAATGAGTATATAAAGTCCTTAAAGATTAAGTCGTTTGTATTTTGGATATGCAGATGAATACATTGTTGGCAGTAATCAAATTCTAATTGATAGTTTTTCAGAAAACTAGAGTTTTTATTTTTATTTAATCCCGGAGGGAAAATATTCCCTTTCAAGTATGTGAAGGACAAACCTAATAATATGATGTGTGTGTGTGTGTGTGTGTGTGTGTGTGTGTCCCTTCTGTAAAACTGATAAAGGTACAGTATTTCATTTAGATACAAAAACATCCACTTAATAATAATAAATAAAGGAGACCATAGTTTTCTGAAAGAGATCTGGGATTTTAGTGGACTACAAACTCAGTATGAGTTAGCAGTTAGTGTGGCAGCCACAAAAGTCAGTCTAATTAAGACTATAATAAGAGAGACATTACTTCCAGAAAGAGGAAGATGATAGTTCAACTCTACTCTGTTCCCTTCAGACCTCATATGAAGTATTATGTCTAGTTTTGGGTGCCATAACTTAAAAATGACATTGATAAATTTGGAAGTGTCCCAACAGGATAATGAGGACAGTGAAGAGTCTGGAATCCCAGACCTATGAAGAGTGAAGGGAATGGAAGTATTTACATATATAAAGAGAAGCAACTTAAAGATCACTGCATTTACTCATCTCATTTTACAGAAAAGGAAAATAATACTTGATTAGGTTAAATGACTTCCAGGCAGTCAGTCCTAGAGCTGGCATCTCAAGTTTTCAGATTCCCAAACTTGCACCATACAAGAGGACAGAAACAAGACCAACAGGTACAAGTTGAAGAGGCCAATTTAAGTTCCATGGGAAAGGAAAACAAACAAAAATCTACTTCCAAACAATTAAATCAACTTTCAAAAGTAGAATGGGAAGAAAGGAAAGATGCAGTTATTAAGTGTTTCCTATGAATCAGGTATTGTGCTAAGCACTTTAAAAATATTTCATTTTATCCTTTTAACAACCTTGTAAAATAGATGCTATTAATACACTCCCATTTTTTAAATTCAGGAAACTGAGACAGAGATTAAGTGAATACTCCAGACTTTCATAGCTAGTAAATGCATGAATTTGAACTCTGGTCTTCTTGAGTCTGAATCTTCTGTTATATATTTTGTGTCATCAATTTACCTTTTCATTTAGCATAATGTTTCTTGTTGTTTCCCCATATTTTGGATAAAACCTTTTCCTGAAATGCACTTCTAGTCAATATAATGCTGGCAGCAGCAGCAGGCAGCAGTGATGGTGCTTCCTTTGTGTTTCTTGGGAGACTTCAGCCCTCCAGCAAAAACAGTTCTCTTTCAGACAGACAATACATGGATAGAGATCTACAGATTAGATCAGATTATAGAGAGAATTTTTGTCTTGTTTTTACTCATCCATCTCAATTTATCTCTAAGTACTTAAATTAAAGAGTACTTTGCTAGGTGTAAAATAAGTCAATTGGTTACATTAAATGGTTTCTGTGATCCCCTTTATCTAGCCCTAAGCTATAATACTATGATCTATGATCCTATGTAATTTGTTGCTGAACTAATAGTTCAATTGATGGAGACCATTTCACGGATATTTTACCTTATACCAGATTGTTATGTAGGAATAAATAAAGAGAATTTATCTTCAGTATATATGAAGGGGTAGGGAAAGTCACTAGAATGTGTTTAATTCGTTTTGGTCATGTATACTTATTGTGTATCTAATTTATATTTTAATATATTTAACATCTACTGGTCATCCTGCCATCTAGGGGAGGGGGTGGGGGGGGGGTAAGAGGTGAAAAATTGGAACAAGAGGTTTGGCAATTGTTAATGCTGTAAAGTTACCCATGTATATATCCTGTAAATAAAAGGCTATTAAATTAAAAAAAAATGTGTTTAATTATTCTCTTTGAGGCTCAAATGTTTGGAGTTTAACACCTTGGAATTACAAAGTGTGGGTTACTCACATATTTTGTTTACCCTTACAAATTTCTTTTATCCATGAAAACACAATTTTGCACACATGAGAAATTTTCCTGCATAGTTTTACTCTGCCTCAAATCTCTTCAAGCTATGACACTCTTCCTTTTTAAAAATCCAACTTTTTATATGGTTGATGTTGGTAGAAAATGCTTTTTGCATTATTTTATGTCTTTAATCTCTAAAGCCCCTGGAGGGAAGAGGGAAAAGGAAACAAGCATTTATTATATGCCTTGTATGTGTCCAGTGTGTACACAGATTGTGTCATTTCATCCTCACAATAACTCTAAAAGATCGGTACTATTATACTTATTTTACAATTGAGGAAATTGAGGTAAATATGGATTAAGTGAAGTGTTTGAGGTCAAACATCTAGTAAATTGCTGAGCTTGAGTTTGAATTCAAGTCTTCCAAGTCTGATGCTTTGAGTACCTTGGTATCTACCTGGCAGTCAACTTCTTGATTTCTTCATTCTTGATTTCTCCTTTTTGACAGGATCATCATGCAATTGCTACTTAATAAAGATATTGGATAAAGGAATTAATCCTTGCTGATTAAAAAGGTGAAAGGTAAATAACAAAACCCTTCTAAAGTTTACTTTTACAGAGAGCAGAAAATGATTTTCTACCTCATTTTACTCTCTACAACTTTGGTTTCAACAGCATGGAATAAGATGTCCCTCCAAGCTGTGTATCCATTGCTGCCACTCCTTTGTTGCCTTCCCCTCCTTCCAGATTTGATTTTGTATATTATTCTCCCTCAATGTATTGCAAGCTTTGTGAGGGAAGGTCCTTTCTTTTTTTCTTATTTATATTCCTCACCATTAGCACAGTGCTAGGCATATAGTTGACACAATAAATATAGATTGAATTGAATTGAAAATATTGTTTGTATGATTTTTGTATTGTTCTATTTTGACTCTGAGCTGTATTTTGAAACATTTAAAACTGAGATGTGTACATTGGATGATTGCACACATTTCTGTGAGACTTGATAAACTAAGGATTTTGCTCAAATTAATCTGTAAGTTAGATAGTACAATTTAGTTTCATTTTCCACATGAAGAATCTTAAGAAACTGAGAATCAAATGCAGCTTACTCACTATAACTTAGTCATTAGTAACAAAGCACTTTTGATTCCAAAGTCAATATTCCTTTCCTCCCTCCCTCCTACCCTAGGGTAGCTACTAAGCATCTGAGGCCATATTTGAACTCAGGTTCTCCTTACTCCAGGGCCAGTGCTCTATCCACTGCACCACCACCTTCTTCAGTGTTCCTGCCTTTTTTATTTTATTTTATTTTTCTAATTATAGCTTTTTATTGACGGAACATATGCCTGGGTAATTTTTCAACATTGTCCCTTGCACTCACTTCTGTTCCAACTTTTCCCTTCCCTTCCTCCACCCCTTCGCCTAGATGGCAGGCAGTCTCATACATGTTAAACATGTTAAAGTTTATCTTATATACAATATATGTGTGCAGATCCATACAGTTCTCTTGTTGCATAAGAAAAATCACTTTCAGAATATAAAAATAACCAGGGAAGAAAAACAAAAATGCAAGTAGTCCACATTCATTTCCCAGTTCCTTCTCTGGGTGTAGCTGATTCTCTCTAATATTGATCAACTGGAATTGAGTTAGATCTTCTCTTTGTCGAAGAAATCCACTTCCATCAGAATACATACTCATACAGTTATCGTTGTTGTATATAATGATCTCCTGGTTCTACTCATTTCAATCAGCATCAGTTCATGTAAGTATCTCCAAGCCTCTCTGTATTCATCCTGCTGGCCATTTCTTACAGAATAATAATATTTCATAACATTCATATACCACAATTTACCCAACCATTCTCCAATTGATGGGCATCCATTCATTTTCCAATTTCTAGCCATTATAAAAAGGGCTGCCACAAACATTTTGGCACATAAAGGTCCCTTTCCCTTCTTTAATATCTCTTTGCGATATAAGCCCAGTAGGAACACTGATGGATCAAAGAGGAGTATGCACAGTTTGATAACTTTTTGGGCATAATTCCAAATTGCTCTCCAGAATGGTTGGATTCATTCACAACTCCACCAACAATGCATCAGTGTCCCAGTTTTCCTGCATCCCCTCCAACATTCGTCATTATCTTTTCCTGTCATCTTAGCCATTCTGTGTTCCTTCTACTGGGAAAAACAAACAAACAAACTACTGTTTAAGACATATGGACCTATATGTATATGCACATAATCACCTACACTATATCATTACCTTGAAGATTACAGGTTAAATGACAATTATAAGATATCATAAAACCTAAATAACTTAAACTCCTCATGATATAGCAGAGATTTTCATTTTTCATGCTCTTAATTTAAGTATTATATTTTTCTTGGTAGACATTTAAATTGTATTTCACTCTTTGTGACTCAATTCTTTTGGGGAAAGCCACTAGCATGATTGTAATTTCTGTTTGTAATTCTTGCAATATCTATCTAATTCTATAGTTGAAGATAAGTATCTCAGGCCAGATTAAAATTTGAGAAGTGGAATCTTCTGGACTCCAAGCCCAGAACTTCATCCATTGTACCAAAATGCTGCCCAAATACTGCATCCAATTGCTGAATACAGTATATACTTGATCATGTTAATTTTGACTTGTAAAGACATGTTTCAGAAGCAAATGACCAATCTATATATTTGATCCTATTAACTGAGGATACTGGATATGTTCTTTTGCAAATTAAGTAGTAGATTGTCTCTCTCTCTCTTTCTCTGTCTCTGTCTCTCTCTGTCTCTCTCTGTCTCTCTTTTAAAATACAGACTACATTTAGCTTCAAAGACAGCCTAATTTATTTATTTGACTACAATGTATAAAAAGTTTAAAAGATATAACTTAAGTAATTATTCCCCTTTGGGTGACTTTTTTTTTTTTTTCTGAGGCAATTGGGATTAAGTTGACTTGTCCAGAGTCACACAGCTAAGGAGTATTAAGTATCTGAGTTCAGATTTGAACTCAGGTCCTCCTGACTTCAGACCTGGTGCTCTATCCACAGCCCCACCTAGCTACTACCCCTTTGCATGATTTCTTTAAGAATCTAAGGGTTTATACCAATTTTTATTCTAAAGCCTATTTCTAATTTTGATTCTAACTCGTATACTAACCCTATTAATGGGTGATACATTAAATCTTTTTTTGAGTTTTATTGCCCCAAAAAGATGCTTAAATTTATGGGGTTTTATTATAGCAAAAAACAATTCTTCAAACATTTTCTAAATGTCTATTTTGTACAAGTCATTATAGTTAGAGATGGTTTAAAGCCAGCCTTTAAGGTACTAACTTTATACTGAAGAAATACATATGAATAAATAAATATGCAATAATTACAAAATAATATCATAAACATTAAGAGAAAAAGACAGGTGTACTTGGGTTGTATTTTAAAGGAAATGATGGATTTTTATCAGGCAAGGATAGGAAGGCTTAAACCCAGGATTCATGCTTACAAAGGCCTAGAGTTAGGAAATGGGAGATTTTTTTTAATACAATAAAAACTTGAAGAGTAGATTGACTAGACAAAAAGTCAGAACAATATAACTTAAAATTGGAAAGTGTTTGTTGCTATAAATGGTAGGTTAAGGATCATGCATTTAGTCTATCAAGCAATAAGTAATCACTGAACATTCAGAGCAGGTAAATGGAATAGTCAGAATGAAGTCTTAGAAATATCAGTGTAGCAACTTTATGGCAGATAAATTGGGTATGAACAAAGCATATTGGAAGGCTACAATGTGAGTTCCAATAAGAGGTGATGAAAACTTAAAATGTGACAAAAACTGAGCAAAGGAGACAGAAAGAGTTATTTAGATGAAGAAATTGCAAGAAATGACAAATGATTGGTTGTAGGTAGTAGGATAAAAGAGAAGGAAGAGTCAAATTATTCCTTTTCTTCAAATTCTACATATTGAATTCAGGTCACTTCCACTTTCAATAGTTTTGTTTTATTTATTCATTTATTTTTACTTTTATTGGTTTTCTGATGTATGTATCCATTATCACTGTCCTTGTGATTTCCTTTCTTAGAACTGTGTTGAAGTACCACTTATTTAAATTTAGACAACATTCAAATTTGATGTTACATTAGTAATTGAAAAAGATTCTGCTAATTATTCAATCATTAATAATTTACATGGTGCCTTTTACATGAATAATATTTCTTCTAGATGCTTTGGGAAGTTCAGGACAATAAATCCCTTCCCAGTCTTAGAAAAATCTTAAAAGTTTCATTGAAGAGACTAAACACACATTTATGAAAATTGTATAATACTACAAAGCATTATGTGAGTAGTAGAAGAAGCATTGAACTTAGGGTGAAAAGAGTCTTGGATTAAAATTCTGCTTTAGACACTTATTGATATATACCCATGAGCAAATCATTTAAGTTTCTAATCTTCACTTTCCTCACCTATAAATTGGGTATAATATTTTATTGTATTAAAAATTCCAAGGGCAGCTAGGTGGCGAAGTGGATAGAGCATCAGGCCTGAGAGTCAGGAGGACCTGAATTCAAATATGGTCTCAGATACTTAACATTTTCTAGCTGTGTGAACCTGGGTAAGTCACTTAACCCAAATGTCTCAGGGAAAAAAATTCCATAAGATTTTATAAAGCTCAAATAAGAAAATATTTTAAAAGTAATAGATAAATAAAAACATTTATAATAAAATGTTATACTAATTCCAATACTACCATCACCATCACTACTGCCATCACTACCACTACCACCATCTATTTTTACTACTACTTCCACTACTACTATTACTACTACTACTACTACTACTACTATTATTACTACTACTACTACTACTACTATTATTACTACTACTACTACTACTATTACTACTACTACTACTACTACTACTACTACTACTACTACTACTACTGTGGAATTCCTAATTCTAAGTATGATTGCATACCAATGTGATTGTAGCCTCCCTTCTCTGATGTCTCCCTTTAGGGTACAGTCAGCTTTGGGTTGTTGAAGTTATTGTCAACAAGACAGTTTCTGCTGTTTTACCAAGCACAGAAGACTTTGCATACCAATCTACTAATGGATGATATTTGTCACTTTATTTAGATCCACCTAGATAAACTCATAAAAATCATAAACTGCTTGTGCTTTGGTGTTGGAGGATACCAACTTATACAACCTTCTAAGGAGGCCAAGAATTATAATCTATTTCAGTGGAAGGTGAATCCAGAGAAGTGAAGTTACAGATCACTGAAACATCAGTTTATAAATCGTATAAAAATATTAGAGAATTTAAGGGGCAAGAGGAAATGAGGTAAATAATTTGACTTGAAATTACCTAATTAAAAATAATAACCCATTCACAATAACTTTTACAATATCCCTAATGGTTTGTCAATGACTCTTCATTGACTATTTTTAATTATAGGAAGTTCACTGCTTGCAAAGGCAATCCATTCCAGTCTTGGATAGCTCTAATTATTGAAAAGTTGTTCTTTATATTACTATGAAATCTCTTTCCTATAGTATCACTTTCATCAGGATATCTGGAGTTTTATAAAATGAACATAATCGTTCTTTTATATAAACGTTTTTCAAATATCTAAATAAAACTTTCATATTCCCCTATCATTCTCTTCTTTAAGCTAAATAACTCTATTTACACTCATATGATATATATTTAATCATAGTCCCATATTCTTTTATCTCATGGATTTGTTCAATCTTAATGTTTTTCAAAAAATTAGTGCCCACAGTGGTGTATAATACTGTGGTTGTGGGGGGGCGGAGCCAAGATGGCGGAGAAGACACACGCCACTTTCTAAGCTCTTCTCTTACCCTCTTTATCAATATTATATTGAGCCTCAAAAATAGTCTTGACTGTTACAATTCATAAAGATAAGAAGTAGAACAACTCACCAGCCGAAGAAAATCTGCAGTCTCGCCAAAAAAAGGTTGGTTCCGGGGCCAGGGGGGAGATCAGCACAGACAGGGAGAGAAATTAGGTTCCAAGGAGAGCCTCAAACCGAAAGTGAAAGCACAGATCTCAGCACAAGCGTACATCGCCAACAAGCAGTACGGGGCTTTTCCTTGGGGCAGCTGTGATCCTGCACTGCAGGAGGACGCAGCCCGGGTTAGCCTCCAATCTGCACAGTGGGGAGCTCGGCTTGGGGCCATAGAGCTTTTCCAGGGCCGATTTGCATCAGGCAGAGACGCTGGGCAGAGTTTGCGGAGGTCTGCGGTCTGCGGTCTGTGGTCTGTGGTCTGCAGTCTGCCTTCTGTGGTCTGCAGTCAGCTGCTGATACGCACAGTCCCACAAGAGGCTCCAGCCTGGGGCAGTGACACTTTCACTTCTTAGTCCCTAGCCGAGGGCAATCGCTAACCCACTCAGCCCTACTGGGCACTTTGATAGCTCAGCCAGTGATGAATCCTCCTCCTGTTGGGGGAAGGGAAAACTCTCATTCAGAGCACTCCCATACCTCGAAGCCCGAAAACTGTTTACAATTCTCCCTGCTCTGCAGAGGAAGCTGGTAACCCCCTTGCCTAGGAGACCTACCCTAAAGGCTTTAAAACATGAATAAAAAGATGAAAAGAATTATTGACAGCTTCTATGCAGAAAAAGAGCAGGTCAGCAAACCTGAAGAGACCTCAAACAGCAAAATGCATCAGACTGTCCTCCTTACATGATGCTCTCATAGAAGAGACCATTAAAAGTCTCAAAGAGGTTAGAAGATAAATGGGAAAGGAAAGAAAGCCTACAAGAGAGCAACAACTCTGAAAATACTGAATTGGAAAAGTAAAAAATCTCAGAAAAGTAAGAATTGTGTATTTGAAAAATAAGAATTCACTAGAAAGTAGGATTTGTGGAATTGGAAAAAGACAAAGAACTCGCAAGAAAGTAGGATCTGTGAATTGAAAGAAAATAATTCACTAAAAAAATTAGTGAAATGGAAAAAATTCCACAGACCAAAACAATACATTTAAAAACTCAATTGGACATATACAGAAAGAAGTAAAAAACTAATGAAGAAAATAATTCTTTAAAAATTAGAACTGAACAAATAGAAACTAATGATTCATTGAGACAGCAAGAATCAGTCAAGCAAAACAAAAAATGACAAACTGAAAACCATGAATTTCTACTTGCAAAAACGACAGACTTGGAAAATAGATCTAGGAGAGATAATCTGAGGATTATTGGACTTTCCGAAAACATATGATGAAAAAAGAGCCTAGATACTATTTTACAAGAAATCATCAAAGAGAACTGCCCAGGTGTAATAGAATCAGAAGGTAAAATAGGCATTGAAAGAATTCATCGAACACCTTCTGAAAGAAACCCTAAAATAAAACCCCAAGGAATATTGTGGCAAAATTTCAGAACTATCAGATTAAGGAAAAAATTTTACAAGTAGCAAAAAAAAAAAACGATTTAAATACCGAGGTGCCACAATAAGGATCACCCAAGATCTGGCTGCCTCTACATTAAAGGAAAGAAGGGCCTGGAATCTGATATTCTGAAAGGCACAAGAACTTGGGATGCAGCCAAGAATAAACTACCCAGCTAAGCTGAGCATTTTCTTCTAGGGAAGAAGATGGACATTTAATGAAACAAATGAATTCCATTTGTTTCTGAAATAAAAAACCAGAACTAAACAAAAAATTTGATCTCCAACCATAGAACTCAAGAGATGCAGAAAAGGTAAAAATAACTCTTGATAATTGTATTTCTGTTGTGGATACACAAAAAGAATACATGTATAATTTGATTGTACTGATATAATATAAAAAGGAAGTAGATATGGAAAAGGGATGATGGCAGAATAAGGTGGGAAGGAGGGATAAAAAGAGGGAAACCACATCCACAAAGAGAAAGGAAACTTTATCATATCTGAGGAATTTAGAGAGGGGAGGAACATTGTGAATCTTACTCATCAGAGTTGCTCAAAGAAAATGATTGATTGTTTTACAGAAAATTCTCTCGCCATTAAAACGGGGAGAGGAAAAGGAAAGAAAAAGAGTAATAAGGAAGGAAGAGAAAAGACTCAAAGGGGGCAGGGAGGGATTATAAAGAGGGTAAGCATCGTGATACAAGAGGTGGACATAAGTTTAAAAGGGGAAGAGGGTTGGGGAGAGCAAGAATAAGTAAAAGCATAATCTGGGGTTATTAGGATGGCAGGAAATACAAATTTAGTAATTCTAACCGTAAATGTGAATGGGATGAACTCCCCATAAAGAGGAGGCAGATAGCAGACTGGATCAAAAGTCAGAACCCTACAATATGTTGTTTACAAAGAAACACATTTAAAGCAGGAGATACATATAGAGTAAAGGTAAAAGGCTGGAGCAAAATCTATTATGCTTCAGGTGAAGTCAAAAAGAGTAGTAGCCATCTATCTCAGATCAAGCAAAGTAAAATTGATCTAATTAAAAGAGATAAGGAAGGAAACTACATCCTGCTAAAGGTTAGCATAAACAACGAAGCAATATCAATATTAAACATATATGCACCAGTGGTGATGGCATCCAACTTCCTAAAGGAGAAGTTAAAGAGAGTGCAAGAAGAAATAGACAACAAAACTGTAATAGTAGGAGATCTCAACCTTGCACTCTCAGAATTAGACAAAGCAAACCACAAAACAAATAAGAAAGAAATTAAAGAAGTAAATAGAATATTAGAAACATTAGGTATGTTGGATCTTTGGAGAAATTGAATGGAGATAGAAAGGAATATACTTTCTTCTCAGCAGTTCATGAACCTATTCAAAATTGACCAATATTAGGACATAAAGACCTCAAAATTAAATGCAAGAAAGCAGAAATAGTAAATGCTTTCTTTCAGATCATGATGCAATAAAAACTACATTCAACAAAAAGTTAGGAAATAGACAAAAAGTAATTGGAAACTAAACAATCTCATCTTAAAAATGATTGGTGAAGCAGCAAATTATAGATAAAATTAATAATTTCACTTAAGATAACGACAATGATGAGACATCATACCAAAATTTGTGGGATGCAGCTAAAGCGTAATAAGGGGAATTTTATATCCTTAGAGGCTTACTTGAATAAAACAGAGAAAGAAAAGATTAATGAATTGGCTTGCAACTAAAAAACTAAAAGACCAAATTAAAAACCCCAATCAAATACTAAATTGGAAATTCTAAAATTAAAAGGAGAAATTAAAAATATTGAAAGTAAAAAACTATTGAACTAATTAATAAAACTAAGAGTTGGTTCTAAAAAAGCCAATAAAATAGATAAGCCTTTGGTAAATCTGATTAGAAAAGGAGGTAGGAAATGAAATTAGTAGTCTTAAAATGAAAAGGAGAACTTTCCACCAATGAAGAGGAAATTAGAGAAATAAAGGAGTTATTTTGCTGAACTTTATGCCAATAAATTTGATAACCTAAGTGAAATGGATGATCTACTCCAAAATATAGACTTCCCAGACTAACAGAGGAGGAAGTAAATTGCTTGAATAGTCCCATTTCAGAAAAAGAAATAGAACAGGCAATTAAACAACTCCCTATGAAAAATCCCAGGACCAGATGGATTTACTGTCCAATTTTACCAAATATTTAAAGAACAATTGGCCCCAATGCTATATAAATTATTTGATAAAATAGGGAATGAAGGAGTCCTACCAAATTCCTTCTATGACACAGACATGGTGCTGATACCTAAACCAGATAGGCTGAAAACAGAAAGAAAATTATAGACCAACCTCCCTAATGAATATTGATGCTAAAATTTTAAATAAGATACTAGCAAAAAGACTACAGAAAATCATCTCCAAGATAATACACTATGATCAAGTAGGATTTATACCAGAAATGCAGGGCTGGTTCAATATTAGGAAAACTATCAATATAATTGGCCATGTTAATAACCAAATTAACAAAAACCAAATGATCAACTCAATAGATGCAGAAAAAGCATTTGATAAAATTCAACATCCATTCCCATTAAAAACACTTGAAAGTATGGGAATAAATGGACTTTTCCTTAAAATGATCAGCAGCATCTATTTAAAACCATCAGTAAGCATCATATGTAATGGAGACAAGCTGCAACCATTCCCAATAAGATCTGGATTAACCAAGGTTGCCCACTATCACCGTAATTAATTAATATTGTATTAGAAACGCTAGCTATAGCAATAAGAGCTGAGAAAGAGATTAAAGGAATAAGAATAGGCAATGAGGAAACCAAATTATCACTCTTTGCTGATGACATGATGGTATACTTAGAGAACCCCAGAGATTCTGCTAAAAAGTTATTAGAATAATCCACAACTTTAGCAAAGTTGCTGGTTATAAAATAAACCCACATAAGTCATCAACATTCTTATATATCACTAACAAAATCCAATAGTCAGAGTTACAAAGAGAAATTCCATTTAAAGTCACTACTGATAATATAAAATATTTAGGAATCTATCTGCCAAGGGAAAATCAGAAACTTTATGAGCAAAATTACAGACCACTTTTCACACAAATTAAGTCTGATCTAACCAATTGAAAAATATTAAATGCTCTTGGATAGAGCGAGCAATATAATAAAGATGACAATATTACCTAAATCAATCTATTTATTTAGCGCTATACCAATCAGACTCCCAAAAACTATTTTAATGACCTAGAAAATAACAACAAAGTTCATATGGAAAACAAAGGTCAAGAATTTCAAGGGAATTAATGAAAAAAATCAAATGATGGTGGCTTAGCTGTACCAGATCTAAAATTATATTATAGAGCAGCAGTTACCAAAACTATTTGGTATTGGCTAAGGAATAGATTAGTTGATCAGTGGAATAGATTAGGTTCAAGGATAAACAGTCAACAAATATAGCAACCTAGTCTTTGACAAACCCAAAGATCCAGCTTTTGGGATAAGAACTTACTGTTTGATAAAAATTGCTGGGAAAATTGGAAACTAATATGGCAGAAACTAGGCATTGATCCATACTTAATGCCGTACACCAAGATAAGGTCAAAATGGGTTCATGACCTAGGCATAAAAAATGAAATTATTAATAAATTAGAGGAACACAGGATAGTTTACCTCTCAGACCTGTGGAAGGGGAAGGTCCTATGACAAAGCAGAACTAGAGATCATTACTGATCACAAAATAGAAAATTTTGATTATACAAACTGAAAAGTTTTGTACAAACAAAACTAATGCAGACAAGATTAGAAGGGAAGCAATAAACTGGGAAATATTTTTACAGTCAAAGGTTCTGATAAAGGTCTCATTTCCAAAATATATAGAGAATTAACTCTAATTTATAAAAGTCAAGCCTTTCTCCAATTGAAAAATGGTCAAAGGATATGAATAGACAATTCTCCAGATGAAGAAATGGAACTATTTCTAGTCATATGAAAAGATGCTCCAAGTCATTATTAATCAGAGAAATGCAAATTAAGACAACTCTAAGATACCACTACACACCTGTCAGATTGGCTAAGATGACAGGAAAAAATAATCATGATTGTTGGAGGGGATGCGGGAAAACTGGGACATTGATGCATTGTTGGTGGAGTTGTGAACGAATCTAACCATTTTGGAGAGTAGTTTGGAACTATTCTCAAAAAGTTATCAAACTGTGCATACCCTTTGATCCAGCAGTGTTACTTCTAGGATTATATCCCAAAGAGATTATAAAGAAGGAAAGGGACCTGTATGTGCACGAATGTTTGTGGCAGCCCTTTTGTAGTGGCTAAAACTGAAACTGAATGGATGTCCATCAGTTGGAGAATGGCTGAATAAATTGTGGTATATGAATATTATGGAATATTACTGTTCTGTAAGAAATGACCAACAGGATAATTTCAGAAAGGCCTGGAGAGACTTACACGAACTGATGCTGAGTGAAATGAGCAGGACCAGGAGATATTATATACTTCAACAACAATACTATATGATGACCAGTTCTGATGGACCAGGCCATCCTCAGCAACGAGATCAACCAAATCATTTCCAATGGAGCAGTAATGAACTGAACTAGTTATGCCCAGAAAAAGAACTCTGGGAGATGACTAAAAACCATTACATTGAATTCCCAATCCCTATATTTATGCACACCTGCATTTTTGATTTCCTTCACAAGCTAATTGTACAATATTTCAGAGTCTGATTCTTTTTGTACAGCAAAATAACGTTTTGGTTAGGTATACTTATTGTGTATCTAATTTATATTTTAATATATTTAACATCTACTGGTCATCCTGCCATCTAGGGGAGGGGGTGGGGGGGTAAGAGGTGAAAAATTGGAACAAGAGGTTTGGCAATTGTTAATGCTGTAAAGTTACCCATGTATATATCCTGTAAATAAAAGGCTATTAAATAAAAAAAAAATACTATGGTTGTGGTCTAAACATTTCATAATATAGAATGATATTCTGGACTGTTCATTTATGTATCATGCTATAGATAAAAAGCCTGGCTTTTGAGTCTATGATACCTGGGCACACATACTAGCTGTATGACTTTGGTTGTTTAGCCTGTGGACTTTTCCTAGCCTTCCTGGCTATTTGTGTAAAGATGAGGCTCCACTGATTATTATTCTACCCTCTTAAAATTACTTTTTTATAAATATATTCTTGTTGATTGAGTCACTCTTTAAAAATTGAATATGAATCTATCTTGACTTTTTGAAACATTCAAAGCCATTGTGTAAGAGTTACCTGTGTTTTAAGATTTAAAGGATCTGGAAATAAAACAAAGGACAATTTTTTCAGAGTTGAGCCAAGGATCTGTAGAAATTCTTCAACTAGTAAAGGAAGGAGAGCTGTGAGAAAAAAATGGAGATGTATGAAGGAATTTTGTTGTCTTAATATGTAGTAGTCATGAGAAAAGATTAGCTCTTTCCTCAGTTCTCTTCCTGTTGTCTATACACAGATACAATAGTAAAAATTTCTGTTTTGTAAGCACATACTTTTAATAAATGGAATTTTACCTCAACCCACAAATAGAGAAAGTTAATTAAAGTTAAATAATTGTGTAGGGAGTCCAACCTTTCCCTCCATAAATAATTTTAGAGTGATTTTGATGAAGTTTGAACTCACAGTGATTTTTTAAACCTATCTGTCCCCTTATTTTCATTTATAAACATATATATATATATATACTTTGGAAAGTGACCTCTATTTATGGGAGGGGCTCAGACCAGTTTTTCTTCACTTCTCTCCCAGTTGGCTTCTGACTCACCTGACCTCCACTTTGATTTGGTGACAATGTTATCCTAGAACTTGCCTCAGCAGTTGGGTGCATCTTAGCTTGGAACATCCCTTTACAAAACTCGTTCCATTCTCCCATTGATCAGCTCTCTTAGGACCTCTACTTTGGGGATTGGCCCAAACTAGCCACCCTTCATTTCCCTCATAGCTGATCTCCTGATGACTAAATTTATTAGCACGATTCAGCTGCATTCTCATTCTAGGATTTTCTTCAGTATGTGTGGTCTTCTCATTCTGGAATGTTTCTCTGCTATGCTATCCCATTTTCTCATTGGTGAGTTCCATCTGGGGCCTTTATTGTGGGATTAGGTTATGCAGGGGGTGGTAATAAAGATAAGTATTATGTAGGAAGTAGAATTTTAGCTGAGCCTTTTAGGAAGGATCTTAAATGATGGAGGTGGGGAAGAAGTGAATTCTAGATAAGAGAGTAAGTTTCTGCATGCATATGGTGATATGAGATGGAAATCTTAAATGTGAGAAACAACAATTGGGCTAATTTAAGTAAAATATAGATCATTTAAAGGTGAGTCAGATTCAATAGTTCTAGAAAGGTAGACTGGTTTTAGATCACAAAAGAATATGACTTCTAAGTGGAGGAGTTTGCATTCCATCCTAGAGATAATAAGTCACTGTGACTTTTAGATCAGAAGAGTACCTTGGATAAGCGATAAAATATAGACTATATGACATGTTTTTCATAAATAACAATTTTACAGCTATGTGGAGGGTGAGTTAGAAACAGTAGAGATTGGATTAGAAGAGACTAGTTAGGAATATTTAATCTTCCAAGTGAGAGATGGTGAGTTTCATGATCTTATCAGCTCTTATCTGGTTTGGATAACTCCTTTGATCAAAACTATTCATTATCACCTAATGGTGATAGCTCTTTATAATTTAATTTTGAAAGTTTATTTCATATTATTAGGTATGTACCTGACTTCTAGCTAAAGTGGCCTATGCACCTTAACTTGTCTATTCACTCCCTAGATGATTTTTTTTCTTTCTAATGCCTACCTCTGAGAATTCTAACTTTTTCCCAATGATCATTTCATATGTTATCTTCCTGTGAAATGGTCATTGTGTTGCTCTTGTTAATGCTCTTCCTCAAGTTTCTTAATCCATATGTGCAATAACATATTAGCTTTCTCCCTCTCTTTGTTTTTTTTATTTTTGTCTTGATATCTCCAGCTTATAACAAGACAGTGCTTTATACTACTAAATAAGAGTGTAGTAAATGTTAAATTAAATTGTGGAGATTATTAAATTTATTTTTCCTTGCACCATCCCTGAACCTTTGGTTAAATCTTCAAACATGACAAAGTAAATGCTATTTAAAATATCATTCCTTTTAATAGCAAGATTTTAATTGAGTTTTATAGGTGCAAGTGACTCCATATTCTCTGAAATGTTTGTTCCTCAGAGGGTTAATGAAAGATGTGAAGAAGCACATAACAAGGAAATATATCTAACTAAATATATACATATATATGTAACTGCACATAAGCTCTCATATTCATGTGTTAATATATGCATATATTGTAATAAATAGGTATATTATACATAATATATGCTATATAATATGCTATATAGCATATTACTATAATATATACCATATATCACTGTGAGTGTAGATGATTTCATTGTTGGTACTCACACATTTAGTACTTTGGACAGTGTCTGGCACACAATAGGGACTTAGACCTTACTGATTATTTGAAGAATTAGATTGAAGGAGATCATCAAAAAATGAAAAGTTGAAAATGAAAAAGATTTAGTCATATGGAGAGGATGACAGAAAATGCATTGAAAGTCCCCAAGTTCCACTGGTACCCTCACTATATCAAGAAAAAGAAAAAATGGTCACCTGCATTTTGGGTTCATTGTCTATACAGACACACATATATATACACAATACACATCATGCTTATGTACATTTATATATGTATATATACATATCTATACATATACACTATATATATGTATATATATCTATACACATACACTATATATATGTATATATATATATATATATATATATATATATATAAAACATATAAAATACACACACATACACACATATATACACCTGATAATTGTAGTAATATGGCCTGATCTCCATTGCTTCTTAATGTAAGATTCACATGAAATTATATATAATATATGTGTATATATCTACATATATGTGTGGGTGGGTATATGTGCCTGTAGTTACAAAAACCTGTAGCATGAACAATAGTCTTAAGCTGGCAAAACCACCTCCATAGATGGGTTTAACCAGGTTAAGGGGAACTGATAGGCCACAGAGTCCTTGGTGAGTGAAGGGATATTTACCCAAAATATATGAAGACTCCCCTTCCTCCCAACCAGTGGAATAAGTACTTGAGAATAGCTTGTTCAAATGGATATAAAGGAAGCTGAAGCAGACATTCTGGAGTATTTAGAGCTTGGTCAGACATCAGAGATGGAAAGGTCAATTATTGCATCCTGGCTATCAGCACTTATCTTGACTTTTGTCTTTCCAGTGGGTTATGATGACCCAGAAGAGAGAGTAAGGCTAGTAATTTTTGCAACGATGCCTTATTTAAATTCAAAATACATGCATGTCAAAATTTCACCCTGTGATGTTATTGGTCCTCTTTGGAAATGAAGGACAAACAGAATATATGCGATATGCACACATGGGCTGGGATCATGCTACATATACACATATGCATACATATATACATACATATGCTCAGATCATGTATGTGTGTATATTTATGGAGAGTGTATTCAACGAAATCATAAATGGATAGATAGTTTTTGAAAACAGTTATGAAAATGTGAGCAATATCCATTAGCAGCAAACATTTACTTTGCTTTGAAGATGGAAACACATACTGGCATTTGAAAACCTTTACCACTGAAATAAGCACTTGTCTTTGAAATCTGTATTTGGGTCATTAGGATGCTGCCAAATAAAACACTTGTTTTCAAAAACATGTTTTATCTGGAAAATTGCCCTTCCCTGTAGATATTCCCTAAGATGCAGCTTTAAAATGAAGGGAAATGATCATTACTTTGATCTTCACCCAAGAGCATTTTTCTGTTTAGTCTAGTACAGATTGAACTGGATGGGAAGCTCAGAAGCCTGGACTTGAATCTCACTTCTAACACCCACTAATGCTTTGAATTTGATCTTCTCTTTGAGTGTCTGATTTCCTACCCATTGAATAAAGTGAGATTTTTTTTTTAGGTGAGACCACTTTAGAATAGTAACTTAAACATGGGTTTGTTTTGCCTTCTACACAAGGCTTTTACTTATCACTTTTTTTCAAATCACTCTATATTTATTTTACATTGATTTTGTATATATTTATATGTGCACATATTTTCTCTTCTATCTTAATGTCATCTATTTAAGGACAAGGGCTATTTTTAACCTTTCTTGATATCCTCAGAACTCATCACAGTATCCAGAAAATGGTTGTTGTTCAGTCATTTCTGTCATGTCCAAATTTGTCATCCAATTTGGGATTTTTTTTCCCCCAAAGATATTGAAGTCGTTTGCCATTTCCTCCTCCATTTCATTTTACAGATAAGGAAACTGAGGCAAACAGAGGTAAGTGACTTGCTCAAGATCACACAGCTACTACGTATTTGGGGTCAGATTTAAACTTGGGAAGATGGGCTTTCTTAACTCCAGGCCCACTATTCTGTCTACTAAGCTTCCATAATAAATACAATTGAATGACTTTAAAGATATATCGATATCTATATCATCTGTATCTATACTATAAATCATCTATCTATGTACCTCTATCTATATCTATATTTATTTATCTGTCATCTAGTTATCTATATATCTCTCTCTTTCTCTTTCTGTCATATATCTATCTATTTATCTATATTCTTCTATTACCTTGTTAGTACCCATAATCAAGCATAGTTTCAATTGTCTCTACCCATCCTGGAACCTTTATGATCTTGTTTTTCAGGAGAGGGATCTGGCATAGATAGTCCACATAGAAGGTGAAGTTAGATACGGAAACAGTTTGTGGAATTCATTTGTAAGAAATAAGTTAAGAATTTAAAGAGGATTCATGAAAAAAATACAAAGGAAGGCAATCTGGCTGAACCAGATCTAAAACCACATTATAAAGTGGTGGTATTCAAAACCAATTCATCCTGACTAAGAAATAGAGTGGTGGATCAGTGGAATAGATGAGGTTCACAAGACATAATAGTAGCATGGACCCACACTTAACACCATATACCCAGATAAGATCAAAATGGGTCCATGATTTAGACATAAAGAACAAGATTATAAACAAATTGGAGGAACATAGGATAGTTTATCTCTCAGACTTGTAGAAGAGGAAGAAATTTGTGACTAAAGACGAACTAGAGACCATTATTGATCACAAAAGAGAAAATTTTGATTACATCAAATTAAAAGGCTTCTGTACAAACAAAACTAATGTAAACAAGATTAGAAGGGAAGCAACAAACTGGGAAAACATCTTCACAGTTAAAGGTTCTGATAAAGGCCTCATTTCCAAAATATATAGAGAGCTGACTCTAATTTATAAGAAACCAAACCATTCTCCAATTGATAAATGGTCAAAGGATATGAACAGACAATTTTCAGATGATGAAATTAAAATCATTACCACTCATATAAAAGAGTGTTCCAAATCATTATTAATCAGAGAAATGCAAATTAAGACAACTCTGAGATACCACTACACACCTGTCAGATTGGCTAAGATGACAGGAAAAAATAATGATGAGTGTTGGAGGGATGTGGGAAAACTGGGACACTGATACATTGTTGGTGGAGCTGTGAACGAATCCAACCATTCTGGAGAGCAATATGGAATTATGCCCAAAAGTTATCAAACTTGCATACCCTTTGACCCAGCAGTGTTTCTACTGGGCTTATACCCCAAGGAGATACTAAAGAAGGGAAAGGGACCTGTATGTGCCAAAATGTTTGTGGCAGCCCTGTTTGTAGTGGCTAGAAGCTGGAAACTGAGTGGCTGCCCATCAATTGGAGAATGGTTGGGTAAATTGCGGTATATGAATGTTATGGAATATTATTGTTCTGTAAGAAATGACCAGCAAGATGAATACAGAGAAGCTTGGAGAGAATTACATGAACTGATGCTAAGTGAAATGAGCAGAACCAAGAGATCATTATATACGTCAACAATGATACTGTATGAAGATGTAATTTGATGGAAGCGGATTTCTTTGACAAAGAGACCTAATTCAGTTTCAATTGATCAATGATGGACAGAAGCAGCTACACCCAAAGAAAAAAAAAAACACTTGGAAATGAATGTAAACTGTTTGCATTTTTGTTTTTCTTCCCGGGTTACTTCTACCTTCTGAATCCAATTCTCCCTGTGCAACAAGAAAACTGTTAGGATCTGCACACATACATTGTATCTAGGATATACTAGGACATATTCAACATATATAGGACTGCTTGCCATCTAGGGAGGGTGGAGGGTGGAGAGGAAAAATCGGAACAGAAGTGAGTGCAAGGGATAATGTTGTAAAAAAAAATTACCCAGGCATGGATTCTGTCAATAAAAAGCTACTATAATAATAATAAAAAAAAAGACATAATAGTGAATGCCTATAGTAATCTAGTGTTTGATAAAATCAAAGACTCTAGCTTCTGTGATAAGAACTTGCTATTTGACAAAAGTTGCTGGGAAAACTGGAAAACAGTATGGCAGAAACTAGGCATCAACTAACATGAAGCACCCTATCCCAAGATAAGGTTAAAAGGTTCATGATTTAGATATAAAGGTGATACTATAAGCAAATTAGGAGAATAAGGAATGTTTACTTTTCAGATTTGAAAAGAAGAAAGGAATTTATGGCCAAAGAAGAGTTAGAAAACACTAAAATGCAATGTGGATAATTTTAATTAATTTAAATTAAAAAGATTTTGTACCAAAAAACAAAAAAAAAAAACAAAACAATGCAGCTAAGATTAGAAGGGAAGTAGAAAACTGGGGAAAATTTTTTACATCCAATGTTTTTGATAAATATCTAATATTTCAAATATATAGAGAATTGACTCAAATTCATAAAACTACAAGCCAATTCCTGAACTGATAAATGGTCAAAGGATATAAACAGACAATTTTCAGATGAAGGAATGAAAGTCATTTCTATCACATGGAAAAATGCTTTAAATCACTATAGATTAGAAAAATACAAATTCAGAAAAAAATTGAGGTGCCACACACACTTTTTAGATTGGCTAAGATGACAGGAAAAGAAAATGATCAATATTGGAAGGGATGTGGCAAAACTGGGATACTAAGATAATGTTTATGGACTTGTTAACTGATCCAACCATTCTAAAAAGTACTTTGGAACTATGTCCAAAAGATTATAAAACTGCATATTCTCTTTCATCCAGAAGTGTTTCTACTGTGTTTGTATTCCAAAGATTGATATCTTTGGATATCAATCAAAAAAGAGAAAGAATTCACATGTGCAAAAATGTTGTAGCAGCCCTTTTTGTAATGGCAAGGAACTGGGGAAGGAAAATTGGGGAATGGCTAAATAAATTATGATATATGAATGTAAAGAAATATTATTGTTGCATAAGAAATTATGAGCAGGCTAATTTCAGAAAAGCCTGGAAAGACTTACATGAACTGATGATAGATGAAATGAGTAGAATCAAGAAAACATTGTATACAGTCACAATAAGATGATGTAATGATCAACTATGATCGACTTGACTCTTTTCAAAATTGAGCTGATTCCAGGCAATTCCAACAGACTTGTGATGGAAAGAGCCATCCACATCCAGAGAGAGGACTATGGATACTGAATGTGGATCACAGCATAGTATTTTCACCTTTGTTGTTGTTGTTTGTTTGTTTTTCTCATTTCCCCCCCTTTTACCTGATATTTCTTGTGTAGCATGATAAATGTGGAAATATGTTTAGAAGAATTACACATTTGACTTATATTGTATTACTTGCTGTCTAGGGGAAGGGAGAGAGGTAGGGAGAGAGGGAGAAAACATTGGAACACAAAGTTTTGCAAAGGTGAATTTTGAAAAATGTCTTCGCATGTATTTTGAAAAATAAAAAGCTACTATTACAAAAAAGTTTGTGGTATACTAAAAGAGACAAAAAATAAATTTAAAAATTGTAGTTCTGAAGACCAATCAAAACAAGTCAAGTAAATAAAGTTGCTATGTTTTAGGCACTGTGCTGTTAGGGAAATAAAAACAAAAACAGTGCCTATCCTCAAGGAGCTCATAGTCTAACAAGGGAAACAGCAATATAATGCAACCAATACATACAAATAAAATACACAGACAAAATTTAGAACAGATAATTCAAAGATAATCTAGGAGAAAAGTCATTACTTCTAAGGATGTTTGGGGACTTCTTGAAGTACCCCCAAGAAGAAAGGATACATTTACCCAAGACTTGAAAGCAGCCAGGAAAGCAGGAAACTGAAGTGAGAAAGAAGAGAATTCCAAGTTTGGGGAGTAGCAAATGAAAACATGAAGTCTAGTTCTGGAATGTTTAGCAGGGAGGACCTTATTACTGGATCATCAAGTAATTGAAGGAGATTAAGGTATGCGTAATATGGAAAAGTACACTAGGTTCTGAAGGATTTTAAAAGCCAAACAAGAATATTTATCTATCCATCTATCTATTTATCTATCTATCGCACTAGGAAGTTAGTAGAATTTGATAAGTATAGAAGTGACATGGTCAGACCTATATTTTGGAATGATCACTTTGCTAGGTGAGTGGTGTACTACACATTAATATTAATCTCTCTGTCACTGGTCAATTTTATTGTAATGAGGCATAGGCATGGATATTCATGATAAATTTTTGGAGTTCTTCCCAGTAAATTTTAAGAGATTACAAGGTTTGGTTCTTGCTATCTGAATGGGAGAAAGCTTTCCAATGAGAAGAGGTCAAAACTCTATTATGAAAAGCTGAGTGATTCATTTCTCCCAACTTCTTGGCTTGCTCTTGACTCCAACACAGTACTCCACAAATACCATCTCTTCCACAATCTCTTCAGTTTCTTCTCCCCACGATGGGAAGGTTAGAGAGCAGAACCAAAATCACCTCCTTCAAAACACTTTCTTTAGAGGACCCTCCAACTGTAAGGTGATTATCTTGATGGTTCTCTTTCCTCTCTAAAAAATACTCTTGTCAATGAGACCTTCCTTTTGTAGAGTTGTCCTCTTGCCAGTCACCCTCTGGTACCTCCCTCTTTTAGCTTCCTTTTGTGTATGTATTGCCTTCCTTATTTAGATAATAATGTCCTTGAGATCAGAAACTGTTTTTCTTTTTTTTATTTGTAACCCCTGCACAATATGTGGGACATGGTAGACAATTTATATTTATTGACTATTAATTATTTATATTTGTATTTTGCCAGTCTATTAAAGCATTATTTTGAAATGCTCAGATGATTCAAGTTCAAGGTAAAAGGGACTGTTTTTTTCCTTTCACAGTCACATAAACCACTTTAAATGCTGAGCAAATGCAATGAATATTATCATTTATTTGCATGTTTTATTTTTTAAGAGAAATTTTATGGTTTTCTATGAATCTTTTGAGTCATGCATCTCTTCATTCAAAATAAATACTATTCAAAATCTCAAATTCAAATGGTGAATTGAGCATTTTTGAAGATGGCAACTCATTATCCATACTATGAAAGATCTACAAGTGAACAATACTTAATCTTTATTTAAAAACTTTGCTTTGAAAATAAGAAGCAATTATTTAAAAAAAGAAGAACTTTGTTAAGAATTTCCAGGAAGCAAAGAATGAAATATGCTGAGTTCTTGAATTCAGGATCTATTTCTCTCATGTTTCATTTGGAGCGCAAAAGAAGGAAGACTTTAGGTGATTCCTGAGAGGGTTTTTGATTTGCATAGATTGAGAATTGATTGATGTATCATTTGTTTTTTTGTTTTGTTTTGTTTTGTTTTTTCCTTGTCTGTAATATGTTTTTATTTTATTTTTTAACTTTTTAAAATAAATCTTTTTTATTTTCAAAATATATGCGCAATCTTCAATATTAATCCTTGTGTTCCAATTTTTTCCTCTCTCCCCACCCCCAGATAGCAAGTAATCCAATATATGTTAAATATATGCAATTCTTCTATACATATTCCCATAATTATCATGCTGCAGAAGAAAAATCAGATCAAAAGAAAAATGATAAAAAAATAAAATGCAAGCAAATAACAGTAAAAATAGTGAAAATACTATGTTACAATGTACACTCAATCCTTATAGTCCTCTTGTTGGATGCAAAAGGTTCTCTCCATCACAAAACCATTGGAACTGGCCCGATTTACCTCATTGTTGAAGAGTCATGCCCATCAGAATTCATCATCATATAATCTTGTTGCTGTACACCATGTTCTCTTGGTTCTACTCACTTCACTTAGCATCAGTTCATTAAATCTCTTTGAGCTCTGAAATCATCCTGTTGATTGTTTCTTATAGAACAGTAATATTCAATTGCATATACATACCATAACTTATCCATCCATTCTCCAACTGATCGGCATCCCCTCGGTTTCCAGTTTCTTGCAGCTAAAAAAAGGGCTGCCATATACATTTTTTGCATGTGGGTCCCTTTACCACTTTTATGATCTCTTTGAGATATAACTCAGTAGAGACACTGCTGTATCAAAGGGTATGTACAGTTAGATAACCTTTTAGACACAGTTCTAAATTGCTCTCCAGAATGGTTCAATCAGTTCACAACTCTACCTACAATGTATTAGTGTTCCAGTTTTCCCACATTCCCTCCAACATTAATCATTATCTTTTCCTATCATCTTAGCCAATCTGAGAAGTATGTAGTGGTACATCATAGTTGTCTTAATTTGCATTTCTTTGATCAGTGATGATTTAGAACATTTTTTCATATGACTAGAAATGGTTCTAATTTCATCTGAAAATAGACTATTCATATTCTTTAACCATTTATCAAATTTTAGAAATGAGGCCTTTATCAGAACCCTTAGAAGTAAATTTGTTTCTAGTTTACTGATTTCTTTCTAATATTATTGGCACTGGCTTTGTAAAAACAAAACAAAACAAAACAAAAAAAAACCCTCTTAATATAATCAAAATTACCCATTTTTTTTTCATAATGTATTCTACTTCTTCTTTGGCTACAAATTCCTTCTTTCTCCACAGATCTGAGAATTAGACAATCCTTTGTTCTTCTGATTTGCTTATAATACCACTTTGACCTTATCTTAATACAGTGTGTTAAGTGTGGCTCAGTGCCTAGTTTCTGCCATACTACTTTCCAATTTTCCAAGAAATTTTTGTCAAATAGTGAGTTCTTATCCAAATAGTTGGGGTCTTTGGATTTATCAAACAGTAGAATACTAGGCATTGACTATTGTGTCATGTTTTCTAACCTATTCCACTGATTGACTACTCTTTTTCTTTATCAATAGCAAATAGTTTTGACAACTGCTGCTTTATAATATAAATTTGGACCTGGTACAGCTAGCAACCTTCATTTGCCTTTTCTTTCATTAATTCCCTTAAAATTCTTTATCTTTTGTTGTTCCAGATGAACTTTGTTATTTTTTCCTAGCGCTATAAAATAATTTCTTGGAAGATTGCTATGGCACTGAATAAGTAGATTAATTTAAATAGAATTGTCATTTTTATTATATTTGTTTAGCCTACCCATGAGCACTTGATATTCTTCCAGTTTAGTAGACCTGACTTTATTTGTGTGAAAAATGTCTTATAATTGTGATCTTATAGTTTCTGACTTTGTCTTGGCAGGCAGACTTTTAAATATTTTATATCATCTACGGTAATTTTAAATAGAATTTCTTTTTGTAGCATTTGCTGCTGTATTTTGTTTGTAACATTGAAGTATCACTTGTTATGATAAAAGGGCCTAACATTTTGACCTTTATCATTCTATCTAATCTAATTGCTTGCTTCCTTAAATATGCCCCTGAGTGAGTGTTTGACTCCACTTTTAGGATCTAGAAAGGAACTAAGAGTGACTGGTATTTGGGACACTAGTGGAAGAACAACTTTAGTTAAAACTGTTTAGCCTGAAAGATAAGAGGTAGAGTGCTGTGTGATGAGTAAACATGTTTCATGAAAAGTTCTGAATGCTGAGAGAATCAGATTTCCTCTCTTTATTTCTCTCTGCTTCTCTCTCTCACTCTATAGGTAGAATGAGAGTGAGAAAGAGAGAAGTAGAGAAAAAGAAAGAAGAAACCAAAAAAGATAAAGAGAGAAACAGAAAGAAAACTTATGTGTATATATAAATATACCTACATAGAAATGCACATATGTCTATAATAATTTTTGATAAGTTATTCATACTTAATTTTGCTGTTATTATTTTACTATTAGTATTGTGGTCCTCATTCCAAACACCATGGGTAGACTTCTCTCCTTGTTTGTGGAGATGAATGTCCTGCTCTGTGTGAGGGATGGAAGGAGATTTGGCAAGAGTGAGAGTTGAATTCTTTTGTCTTCTTCCAGCTTCTATAGGAAAGATGAACAATGCTACCTCAGGTTACTTCAGAGAAAGACTCTGGGAGACATAAAAGAAAATTTCAGTCTCCATTTTGTCCCTCTTCCCATTTTGATATACTAAACTTGAGGGGATTCCCCTTGGATTCTACTGCTCTTGGTTGAGCTGAAATATCTCGCTCCCATGGAAGAGCTTCTTCACTCTGTGTTGTGTGGTATGTATTCTCCTAGGTTATTATTTCTCTAATTTCTGTTTTGTTACCGATTTGCATAAAGTTGATCTCTTTGATAATTATTCTGTATGTGTTCATTGTGAACTTGGTATTTGACAAAAAGGGCTTAAATCTTATAAAGTTGGGGTCTTGTTTTCTTCCAATAATTAAATAAGAATCAAAGGTTAGCTTGTGTCCAATCATATCTCCTAGACTATCAATATTTAAGAAAGCAGATGGCTATAATTCCAGCCTGTACCCTCTTTCTCTGAGGAGAGCAGAATTGTGGCTTGTGGCTTCAATCAAATTAAAGTCTCCCTTGGAGTAGGTTCAAGGAAGAAAAAACTAGAGATATCTAATCTGCCTCTTTTTAAGTCACACAATAGCACCTCCATGCCACATATCAGGGATGGCCTTTGCTATGAGGAGTTTATTAAACTTGGGATGCCATTAAACTATTATTACTACCAACAGCCATTATCAATTGCTAGTGCTATTACTATTTCTAGCGCTAATGTTGCTATTACATTAGTACTATTAATATTACCCTTATTCCTACTACTTCCTTGCTACTACAAGTGCTGCTGCTATGTATTACTAGTACTACTTACTTACTACTACTTACTACTACTTTTAATGATACTATTACTACTATTTCTATGACAACTACTAATGGTGCTACTATTATGGTTACTCTTACTATTTAGCTGTAAAAAAAAAGTAGTACTATTACTACTACTGCTGCTGCTATTACTCCCCTTTCTAATACCAGAACTGCTGCTACTATTACTTCTGCTATTGTTGCTGCTGCTGCTACTGCTCTACTGTAAATACTACTCCTTCTTCTCTTCTACCTACAGTTTAAAAATAAAACTCACTTGGTCTTGACCCAGAAGTCTCTGTTATCCATCTCCTTAAATTCCTTATGAGACATAGTTAAGTAGCAATGTGCATGAAACCGCATTTCCTAGTAATATCAGAGGAAAATACCATACTGAAAATCTGTTGCCAGTGTGTTTTTGGTTATTTCCCCCAAATCAAACATCTACCTCTTTGCAGGGCACATGATCATGTATGTGTGTTTTGATAATAGTAGAAGTGGCCTTTTCCTCAAGGAGAAATCAATTCTTCAAAGAAAATATTTCAATTGATATAGAACTATCATAAAAATAGAGTTCCCTTGAGAAATATTAAGCTAAAAGATATTTTTATGCTAGTTAATTTTTAAGTTACTCTTTATGATTGATTTGTATCTTGGGATATCCTCAGTGGAGAACAGAACACTTTACATATAGATATGATAAGATGTCGCTGATAATTAATCTCCTCCTCTCCTTCCCTTACCTCTCTTCTCTCAGAAAATCTGATAGCATCAACATTGCATTTCATCAAAGGCAGTTTCACAAATTATAAAGTGTGATAAATAAAGGTTTTACATTAAGTTAGCTCCCATACAATGATGACCTTTATACTTGAATTTCTGGAAGGAGTGATGAATTTGGAATCACAGAACCTGAGTTTGAATCCCAGCTCTCCTTTTTGCTACTTGTATAATTTTACATAAGTAAGCTTAATTCTCTGGACCTGTTTCCTCTGTAATCTGAAGGTCTTCAATTTTTCATCTTGTAAGGTAGTTCTTTGGCATCTAGATGATGCATTGGAGAGTGTTAGTCCCTAAGTCGGAAAGACCTGAATTCAAATCTGGCCTCAGACACTTACTAGCTGTGTGACCCTAAGCAAGTCACTTAACCCTGTATGCCTCAGTTTTCTCATCTCTAAATTTAACTACTCCCTTATCTTTGATTAGAAAACTCCAGATGGAGTTAGGAAGTCACAGAAGACTTAAATGAACAGCAGCAAAATGCTTCTTGATTCTATGAATGGTTTAACTCTGGAGGGAAAAGAATTAACAACTGGATGAAAAAAAGGGATTAGAAAAAATAATGATGAAAATAAAAGAGGAAGCTTTAATTACTTAAGTACTATGGAAGAGAAAAATGTTTTGCAATTCTGAGCTTTTAAGACAACTCTAAGATACCACTACACACCTGTCAGATTGGCTAAGATGACAGGAAAAAATAATGATGATTGTTGGAGGGGATGCGGGAAAACTGGGACATTGATGCATTGTTGGTGGAGTTGTGAACGAATCCAACCATTTTGGAGAGTAGTTTGGAACTATGCTCAAAAAGTTATCAAACTGTGCATACCCTTTGATCCAGCAGTGTTACTACTGGGATTATATCCCAAAGAGATTATAAAGAAGGGAAAGGGACCTGTATGTGCACGAATGTTTGTGGCAGCCCTTTTTGTAGTGGCTAAAAACTGGAAACTGAATGGATGTCCATCAGTTGGAGAATGGCTGAATAAATTGTGGTATATGAATATTATGGAATATTACTGTTCTGTAAGAAATGACCAACAGGATAATTTCAGAAAGACCTGGAGAGACTTACACGAACTGATGCTGAGTGAAATGAGCAGGACCAGGAGATCATTATATACTTCAACAACAATACTATATGATGACCAGTTCTGATGGACCAGGCCATCCTCAGCAACGAGATCAACCAAATCATTTCCAATGGAGCAGTAATGAACTGAACCAGCTATGCCCAGAAAAAGAACTCTGGGAGATGACTAAAAACCATTACATTGAATTCCCAATCCCTATATTTATGCCCACCTGCATTTTTGATTTCCTTCACAAGCTAATTGTACAATATTTCAGAGTCTGATTCTTTTTGTAGAACTTTTTTTTTTTAACAGTTTCTCTATAGTCTGTACACCCACAAATTTTTTTTTTATAGTTGATGCAAATTGAAGTTTGGTTATGTCAGTAATTTCAATTTAAAGAAGCCTAGATTTGCCTAACATATTACAGAATTTATTCTCTTTTTTGTGAGGAGAAGATTGGAAGTTTGGACCTGTGTTTCCTTGATGCTGAGAACTTTTGTTATGGATGTTCTCCTGTGGTGCAAACTATTTTCACCATTGCATAACTGCTTCTTGTTTGTAATATATAGCCTTATTGAGTTCTTGATGGCAATGAGTTTAAGGGGCTTGTCCAAAGACTCACAACAGGATGTGTCAGAAGTGAGATTAAAACTCAGTTCTTGCTTTTCAAATTAGCAGTCATTGACTATTCTACTTTTTCTATCAATACGTATATCATCATCATTATTGATATTTTATATCAATATATATATTATATTATATTATAATATATATTATATATAAATATATATATATTTATATAGTACCTAAATATTTCTAAAGTAAAGTATTTTATGCAATCTCATTTAGTCTTCATTGAACAGTGCTCTTTATTAAACAATTACAAATAAGTAAGGTATAAATCCAGAAACAAAGTTGGTGAATAAATATAACACTAGTTTAAACAAATAACTATAAGATTTAAAAAAAAAATAAATGTATTAGTTAACAAATAGTACTAGACAATGAAGACAATGATTACCTTGAAAACTACTTCAATTGGCTATGTAACTTTTAAATTTTGTTCTTCAAATGAAAGAAAACAGCCAAGACAAAAAATTCCATTTATATTAGTGTTTGTTTTCTTTGCATTTCTCAAAAACACACATCCTCCTTCTCACCCTTTATGTCTGTAACTGTTTTTGCAGAGCTTTGTAATAAATATTAGATACAATCAGGAAATCACGAGCCCCCCGTGAGACAGACAAAATATTAATAATGTCCTCTACTGAAGGTTTGCAACTACATGAATAAAATTAAGTTTTGCTATCATTTCTTTCCCAGTTTTTTAAACTACAAAGAAAATAAAATGAAGGGAGGAGGGAAATGTGTTGCTTACTTCATTTTTTGTTTGTTTATTACTTGTTATTTTTAAAGACTTCCTGCTCTTTCTAGTTCATTCAGTTTTCTACTATTCATATTTCTATGATAAATGTTCATATAGAAAATCAGTTTCTCAAAAGGGAAGGATATAATTTTATTCATATAAAATTTCAACTTGACTATCCTGAAAGTTAGTTTAATGTTTCATTTCCTTATAACCCATGTTGAAGCAGCAGCTCCTTGGTCACTCAGGACCTCAGGGGAGATGGAATTAAAAATCCACTGCCAGGGATGAAATTGCCAGTACACTATTTAGCCCCCAGCATATTATTTCATATTCCTATCATTCGTCTATATTCAGTCTATTTAATTTTTACTCCCTTTCCTCTCCTTCTCTCTCTCAAACACCCAGGACAATTCTGCCTTTTTCCTCCACTCTCTGCTATTCCTTCCAGAAAACATTACTGAAATGTCATGTCAGTGAGATTTGATAACCTGAAACACCAGGACTGAAGTGCCTCACCAGATTTGGAGCAAACACAAGCTAAAAATATGAGCAGAATGGCAGCCATCTGACTTTTTTTTTCTTTTTCATTTTGGAGGAAAATATACATTCAAATCTGTGTTCCTTTCCAAGACAATTCAGACAAAGAAGGGTCAGAAGGAGGGGCTCCTCATTCAGGAGAGTTATTCAGGAGAGTTCGCAAAGATGCCATAGCAATCCATGCAATTACCTTCTCTCACTCTCTACAACTATGGGGGAAATTATTTAGTAAATATCACTGTGCCCAGATGGTTTGTATTTACATTTCACTCTCCTCAGTGGTTTCTGACTTGTTAAATGAGTTAACACAAAGTGAATTTCACTTTACTAATGGAATCAAATGGGGAGGAATCAGAAATAATGGCCCTAAAATGTGCCAAAAAGACATCCCTGAATTATTTTACCTCCCAGATAGGCATCTACTTGAGTATCATATCTGGATACCTAAGGAATGTAAATCACTTCTATTGCTGTGTGAATTGCATTATTTATCTTTTCTGTAAAATATTGGTTGAATTGCCCAAATGGAATTTTCTGTCTTTTTGTTTATCTGTAGTCATGTAATTAAAATGCATATTTTGTGTAGATTTTAATATTTTTACATCTTTCAAATGAATTTCTTTTAAAACTGAAAAAGTCTCTTAAATTATTATTTTATATTAATTTAAAAAGTTAAAATTTTTCATTAATTGAAATAGGATTAAGTTAAAGTTATTTCATCAGGTCTTTAGAACAAATAACAAACTAAACTCATTAAAGTCTATTCTTTAAAAAATGAAGGTATATTTTCCCATTTTAATCAGAATATCAATATTGTTATTAATTATAAGAATTTCAAGGAATATAGAAAAATCATACTTAACTCTAAGGGATTATAGGGAATATTAAAACATAAGAAGAGTAAAAACAAAACAAAACATGATTTCTGTACTTCATTGCTTTCCCAGATTATTTTTATGGTCTGATCCAGGGAACTTCAGTTACCAATGGGTACTGAATTTAAGGCCATCACCTAATCTCCAGCTGCCAACTGATTTGAGATAATGTTAGGGGAATTACATAATTTAATGTTGAGAAAAAGGGTGCTTCAGTCTTAGGTATGTAAACTTCATCTACCTTTAAATATTGTAGTTATGAGACATACCAAATTAAATAAAGGGTATAGCACAATTCATTTGGAAATAGGATCTGCTCAAACAGAGATTCACTGGTTATTGTAATCCTCCTTATATGGATGTTCCTTCTCCCTGCTTTGGATAAAGGAACCATTCCTTAAATAACAACCAAATTGAAATAGCTAATGTAAGACAGCTTACAGGATCCTGAAATTTTGAAAATTGATGCAAGAAAAAGAAGACATACTAGAATAATACAATATTGCTGCAAGAAAAAGAAGAAATACTAGAATAGTACAATAATAATAATAATTTTACATTAAAAAGGGGGTCAGATCAACAAGTATGAGTATCTGTATAATCACACATTTTACCTTATTTTCTGATTTTGATTGGTGAATTAGAAAGTCCATGGTCCATTTTGTTTTTCATTATAGGAGAGGGACAAATAATCATTTATTTGCATTTAGATATGACTATATTCCCATCAAAAGGAAATAGAAGAGTCATTGAGTTAATTTTTCAAAAACTTTTGGAGAACATTCAAATACTGCAGAATCAGAGAATCTCAGTTGAAAGATTCCAGAAATCATTTACTCCAAATCATACCTTCTCATGAATGCCTTTTACTCTATTCACAAGGAGTCTCTCTCTAATATCTGATTACTATAATCTCTTGACTTTTTTTCTTTAAAAATTATCAATTAATTAACTAATTTTAGTACGCATTGCTTTATGAATCATGTTGGGAGGGAAAAGTCAGAATAAGAGAGAAAAGCCATTTCACAATGCATATGGAAATAATTTCTAAATAGATACATGACTTCGATATAAAATGTTAGTATAAGAAAGAGTAAAAAAAATACCTAGCATAATTATGGATATGGAAAGAGTTTCTGTCCAAGAATGTGATATAACATCACAGAAAACAAAATGAAGCAATTAAATTCTATAAAATTAAAAAGTTTGTATAAATACAATGAAGTTAAAAAAGGTAAGGGAATGAAATAACTAGAAAAATTATAGCAAAATAATCTGATAAATGTCTCATATCCAAGATTTATAAGCAACTGATTCAAATGTATGAAAAAATAACATTTTCAAAAAAGAAAAATTGATTGGTTGTTTCCTTTATACTCAAAGTATACCAAAGGGGCATCACTATGTCAGGATCAACATATCCTGGGTCCAGCTGGGAATGATCAGACCAATAAGAGCTCAGAAAGCTTTACCACAACCTAGTCCAAATAATCTATGAATATTTATAGTGCAAATAGCTCTAAATTTGCACATCTTATATTTCTTTAGAGTTACTGCCATTCTACTTTCCTCATAAAGCACAGTACCTTTTAATTTGAGTTTGCCAATCTGGGCAGTCCTGGGTCAGTTTTCTCTTATATTTCACAATAGATTCCTAAATTCTCCTGAGAGACATTGAAAGTCTTTGAATGCTTGACAGATTAACTCAATGAAGGATCTCAATGTTTAGAACCTTATCTTGCCAAGTGATCTTCAGAATAATCCTAAAACAATTCAAAAGGAAATGATTCTGTTTCCTGGCATGGCACTGGTAGGCTGTCCAGGTTTCATAACATATAAATCATTGAGGTCAGCACAATGGCTCTATAAATGTTCAATAGTCTAATACTTCTTTTCTTCCATACTTCCCTTTAAAGCTTTTCGAACATTAAATTAGTTCTGACAATACATGACAATCTATCCATGTTTTTTTGGAAAGTATCTTGGCAGGATAAGTAAACTTATCCACACCATTCAAAAATAGTCAATTTACTGTAACTGATGATTCCATCAATGGAAGGTGAGATGTTGGCTGGCTGTTTTCTTGGTGTTAACTCTCCAGCCAATGTTAGCTCAAACATCAGATTATCAGTTCATACAATGTTGTATCTCAGCCTCAGAGGATGCACTGACTGCCTAATCATCTGCTAACAAAACCTCACAGTCAATTCTTTGTCCATTTTCATCTTGATAGGTAGCTTTTTCAAGATAAATAATTTACCATCAATAAGGTAGCTGATCTTGATAACATTTTCATCTGTTTTGACAATATTGAAAACATCATGCTAAACAGCAAAAAGCAAGTGACTAGGAAAACTCAAGAGCATTGTCCATTATCCAAATACCTATGCAAGCATGTCATCATGAAACTATATTGTACTGATAAAATTCTCCGGGAACACAAACTCATTGAATAAGTTTAATTTGATTGGCAAAGCTTCAACAACTTCGTGGTACTCTTTATTTATCAAAAAAACCACTCCAGAAAAATGTGTATTTAGCTCTCATTTTGGTAAATTAGTATTCATTTATCAGGCTTGTTTCAGTCAGGGCTGTTATTTGCATATGACATTTGCTAAGACTTCTGGCAACAAGATCCGTTCTTCTTTCAGAACTAATGAATTTTATGTTGTCCATAAGCATGCACAATATTCTATGTGTCAATGGAGAGTAGAATCGTTTTCAAAAAAGTTTATCTGCCTATTTATTCTTGTATTTTAATTATAGGCAGAATTCCTGTCTTTTGCAATAAAGAGGTAAGGTTTAAATTAAGTAAAACAGACAGTTTTCAGGACACCTTTTCTAGCCCCTTCCTTCTGACAGGAGTTAAGCAGCAGAGTCCTTAAAAATAATTCTCAGAAACCCAGTGACTACTAAATCTCACTGATACTTCATTATACTGACAAGGTAACCTTACAGTTGGGATACCTGTACGCAGGGTTGAGACTACCACTCTCAGTCTATCTTCTCCTGCAGATTCATCACTTGCTCATCACCACAGGATTTTAAGCTAAGTAAAAATGATAAAATTATATGATTGAGAGATTTTGATTAGTGAATAAATTGGATTTAAGTCAAATAGAATTATCAGCTTCATTTTCTCTTTCAGAGTCATCAAAGTCTAGTGATACAGTCAAGAAGACTGCCAAAGTCTTGTGATGCTGTTGATGACTGGCATTTACAATGTCTAATCAAGATCAAAACATTTCACAACAGGTGCTTTCATCTGCCTTAGTGGCCATTGGAATAAATTGTTCAAATGTGCTTGTTCTACTAGGGAAGTCTTCACATTCTACTAGGGAGTACTTAGGTAGTCAGTTATGATACCTTGGCTACCTTCAACCAGTTTTAGCCTACTTCCTAAAATAGTTAACTAGGATTCTTGAGTCACCAGTAATAATTATAATATATTATAAATAAATACAGACTACAATAAACTGAATGAAAATGTTATTGAAACTCTAAATAATTACAATCATCATCAGTTCTAAAGAACTAAAAAAAACCTTCTTAGTTGAAATGCAGGACCTAATAGATGTAGAAATAAATATAGGATATCATATTGGATGATATTGTCTGTTGATTTTGCTCATGTATATTTTTTCTTATTTTTAAGGAATAAGGAGATTTGGAGATGAGACTACATCTATCAATGGAAGATTTCAATTAGAGTCTAATGAACTTTTCCCTTTATATATTGCACTCTGTTGCTTGCACTTCTCTTAAACATTTTTCTTTTCTTATTTTACTTATATTTACAAGTATCATTTTTTATTATATGTGTTAAATACCCACAAGAAGCAACATGGTTCTTGTAGGTGGGGAGTATGTCTTTCAGCAAATATGTATCATTTCGCAAAGAGTTTCCTTAGTTCACAATGCAGAATAAGTACTTAATCCTTATTGAAATGGATCAAATTAAAATCAAATAGAAACTGTCTTAATTAAGGCTTCCATGTAAGTGACACATATGGAACAGCCTTTTCCATTTAACCTCAGAGGTGAATTTTGTAAAGAGACAGATTTAGGCTTAATAAACAGTATAGCTGCCTAACAATTATCAACATATCAAAGTTCAATGGATTATCAGGAAGAAATTAATTTTCAAGCAATTAATAAATGAGCATTCTTAAATATTTCTTATTTCCTAGACATTAGACTAAGTGCTGAAGTTTCAGGGAAAACAGTAATCCGGTTCCTTCCCTTAAGGAAGACAAGCCATTTAATTCCAATTGCCTTACACTAAAAAAGTTCTTCCTTTTTTGTCCAGTTGCTCCTTAAAAGTTTGTTTTGCTTCTAACCTACTGTATCCCTTAAACTCCCTTCCCTTTTATAATTTTCCCCTTTATTTCCTTCCTCTACTATTTCTCTATTGTATAAAAGATTTCTGTGTGTATGTGTATGTGCATTCAAGACAGAAAGACAGAGACAGACAGACACAGAGACATACACACACACACACAGAAAGAGTGTTCTAATATCTTTGAATCTGTTGCAATGAAAATGAAGTTCAAACATTGCTCATTACTTTCCATTTTCCATTTCAATTCTAAAAGTTGTTCCTTGTGTGCTTCTTTAATGTGAGGATATTTCCATATTCCACTTTTCTCTTTCCCATTCTCTCAGCACGTGCCTCTTTTTCAATCCCTAATTTTTTATTTTTATATCAGTCCAACATAATACTACTCATGTCCTTTGCCTATGTAAATTCCTTTTCAACTGCCCTAATAACAATAAAGTTTTTTGGGGTTATATGTTTCATCTTCCCATATTGGAACACAAGCAGTTTTACATGACTTGAGTCTCTTATAATTTCTCTTTTATGTTTGCCTTTTTATGCTTTTCTCAAATCTTCTGTTTGAATGTCAAATTTTCTAATGAATTTTCTTGTAATCAGGAAAAGCTACAAAGTATGTTATTTCATTAAATATCCATTTTTTTTTTCCCACAGAAGAATAAGACTTTTTTATACTGGTTAAGTGATTCCTAATTGCAATCTTAGATCCTTTGACTTTCAGAATATGATATTCTTATCCTCCACTCCTTTTATATGGAAGATACAAAATCTTGGGTGATTCTGATGATTACTCTAAAATATTTTAATTGTTTCTTTATGGCTACTTTGAAAATTCTTACTTGAATTGCACAACTTTGGAATTTGACTATAATTCTCCTAGAGGCTTTCATTTTGCCATATCTTTCAGCAGATGATCAATGAATTCTTTTAATTTATATTTTAGCTTCTGGATCTTGTCCCATATTGGGACAGTTTTTCCTTGATAAATTATTGAAATATAAATCACTATATTGCTGAGAATTGCTAAGTTATACATAGCTAATAACCTTATACTGTTGCTGTGACATTGCTTGATTAAAGACATGTAAAAGAAACTTTGGAATAGAATCTGAGGAAAAAAAATAAGTCAACAAAATTTATATTCCTTATCAATATTTAAAACAGAAAAAATCAACTGTGCAAGATAACAGGAGCCAAAGCCATACAAAGAACAAAGCACACAATTTTACATAAATTAAAATTTGAAATTAAGTTGAGAAAATGACTAAAATATTCATACAAATTGAATCAATAATCTTATTGCTAGACATATGGCCCAAGGAGTCAATTATAAAAACAATACTTTATATGCACCAACATGTTCATAGCAGCTGAATGGGCTGGAGCCATATTGTATCAACTTAGAAAAGCCAATTGTTTAATTTTACATGAATTTAGGAATCTGGATGTTAAATACAGCCATATGTATAGTTTGATTAGCTCCTGCTGTGTGCATATCACTTATTATAAATATATCCATATCACCTGTAGCAGAGTGCATTTTAAATAATTGTGACTTTAATAACGAATATTTCAAAACAAACCTGATAACATTTTATTCTGATGGTGCTAATTCAGTACCTAAAAAAAGTTTGGAGTACTTGTGAAGATAGAAAAATTTCCTAAAATCTGTGGAGCCAAGATGGCGGAGAAGACACACGCAACTTTCTAAGCTCTTCTCTTACCCTCTTTATCAATATTATATCGAGCCTCAAAAATAGTCTTGACTGCTACAATTCATAAAGATAAGAAGTAGAACAACTCACCGGCCGAAGAAAATCTGCAGTCTCGCCAAAAAAGGTTGGTTCCGGGGCCAGGGGGGAGATCGGCGCAGACGGGGAGAGAAATTAGGTTCCGAGGAGAGTCTCAAACTGAAAGTGACAGCACAGATCTCAGCACAAGCACGCAGCCCCAACCTGCAGTACGGGGCTTTTCCTTGGGGCAGCGGTGATCCTGCACAGCAGGAGGACGCAGCCCAGATTACCCTCCAATCTGCACAGTGGGGGGCTCGGCTTGGGGCCATAGAGCTTTTCCAGGGCCGATTTGCATTGGGCAGAGACACTGGGGCAGAGTTCGGGGCAGTCTGCGGTCTGCCGTCAGCTGCTAATACTCACAGTCCAACAAGAGGCTCCGGCCTGGGGCAGTGACACTTTCACCCCTTAGTCTCTAGCCCAGGGCAATCAATCGCTAACCCACACAGCCCAAGTGGGCACTTCCATAGCTCGGCCAGTGCTGAATCCACTTCCTGTTGGGGGAAGGGAAGACTCTCACTCAGAGCACTCCCATACCTCTGAGCCGGAAATTGGTTTACATCTCTCCCTGCTCTGCAGAGGAAGCTGGTAACCCCCCCTTGCCTAGGAGGCATACCCTAAAGGCTTTAAAACATGAATAAAAAGATGAAAAGAACGATCCCACAGCTTCTATGCAGAAAAAGAGCAGGTCAGCAAACCTGAAGAGACCTCAAACAGCAAAAATGCATCAGACTGTCCTCCTTTACATGATGCTCTCATAGAAGAGACCATTAAAAGTCTCAAAAGAGAGTTAGAAGATAAATGGGGAAAGGAAAGAGAAGCCTTACAAGAGAGCAACAACTTCCTGAAATACGAATTGGAACAGTTAAAAAATTCCCAGGAAGTGCAGGGAAACAAAACTTGTGAATTGCAAAAACTAAAAAAATCTCAGGAAAGTAAGAATTGTGAATTGGAAAAAATAAAGAATTCACTAGCAAGTAGGATTTGTGAATTGGAAAAGACAAAGAACTCGCAAGAAAGTAGGATCTGTGAATTGGAAAAGACAAAGAACAAGCAAGAAAGTAGGATCTGTGAATTGGAACAAGAAAATAATTCACTAAAAAAAAAAAATTAGTGAAATGGAAAAAAATTCCACAGACCAAAACAATACATTTAAAAACTCAATTGGACATATACAGAAAGAAGTAAAAAAAGCTAATGAAGAAAATGATTCTTTAAAAATTAGAACTGAACAAATAGAAACTAATGATTCATTGAGACAGCAAGAATCAGTCAAGCAAAAACAAAAAAATGACAAACTGGAAAAAACCATGAATTATCTAATTGCAAAAACGACAGACTTGGAAAATAGATCTAGGAGAGATAATCTGAGGATTATTGGACTTTCTGAAAACTATGATGAAAAAAGAGCCTAGATACTATTTTACAAGAAATCATCAAAGAGAGCTGCCCAGATGTAATACAATCAGAATGTAAAATAGGCATTGAAAGAATTCATCGAACATCTTCTGAAAGAAACCCAAAAATAAAAATCCCAAGGAATATTGTGGCAAAATTTCAGAACTATCAGATTAAGGAAAAAAATTTACAAGCAGCAATAAAAAAAAAAAAAAAACATTTAAATACCGAGATGCCACAATAAGGATCACCTAACATCTGGCTGCCTCTACATTAAAGGAAAGAAGGGCCTGGAATCTGATATTCCGAAAGGCACAAGAACTTGGGATGCAGCCAAGAATAAACTACCCAGCTAAGCTGAGCATTTTCTTCTAGGGAAGAGCATGGACATTTAATGAAACAAATGAATTCCATTTGTTTCTGAAGAAAAAACCAGAACTAAAGAAAAAATTTGATCTCCAACCACAGAACTCAAGAGATGCAGAAAAGGTAAAAATAACTCTTGAGAATTGTATTTCTGTTGTGGATATACAAAAAGAATACATGTATAATTTGATTGTACTGATATAACATAAAAAAGGGAAGTAGATATGGAAAAGGGATGATGGCAGAATAAGGTGGGAAGGAGGGATAAAAAGAGGGAAACCACATCCCACAAAGAGGCTAAGGAAACTTATCATATCTGAGGGAATTTAGAGAGGGGGAGGAACATTGTGTGAATCTTACTCTCATCAGAGTTGGCTCAAAGAAAAAATAATTGACATTTGTTTTAGAGAAAATTCTCTCTCGCCTCATTAAAAACGGGGGAGAGGAAAAGGGAAAAGAAAAAGAGTAATAAGGGAAGGAAGGGGGAAAGACTCAAAGGGGGGGAGGGAGGGATTATAAAGAGGATAAGTATCGTGATACAAGAGGGGTACATAAGTTTAAAAGGGGGAAAGAGGGTTGGGGGAGGCAAGAATAAGTAAAGCACAATCTGGGGTTATTAGGATGGCAGGAAATACAGATTTAGTAATTCTAACCGTAAATGTGAATGGGATGAACTCCCCCATAAAGAGGAGGCAGATAGCAGACTGGATCAAAAGTCAGAACCCTACAATATGTTGTTTACAAGAAACACATTTAAAGCAGGGGGATACATATAGAGTAAAGGTAAAAGGCTGGAGCAAAATCTATTATGCTTCAGGTGAAGTCAAAAAAGCAGGGGTAGCCATCCTTATCTCAGATCAAGCAAAAGTAAAAATTGATCTAATTAAAAGAGATAAGGAAGGAAACTACATCCTGCTAAAGGGTAGCATAAACAACGAAGCAATATCAATATTAAACATATATGCACCAAGTGGTATGGCACTCAACTTCCTAAAGGAGAAGTTAAGAGAGTTGCAAGAAGAAATAGACAACAAAACTGTAATAGTAGGAGATCTCAACCTTGCACTCTCAGAATTAGACAAATCAAACCACAAAACAAATAAGAAAGAAATTAAAGAAGTAAATAGAATATTAGAAAAATTAGGTATGTTGGATCTTTGGAGAAAATTGAATGGAGATAGAAGGGAATATACTTTCTTCTCAGCAGTTCATGGAACCTATTCAAAAATTGACCATATATTAGGACATAAAGACCTCAAAATTAAATGCAAGAAAGCAGAAATAGTAAATGCTTTCTTTTCAGATCATGATGCAATAAAAACTACATTCAACAAAAAGTTAGGGGGAAATAGACCAAAAAGTAATTGGAAACTAAACAATCTCATCTTAAAGAATGATTGGGTGAAGCAGCAAATTATAGATACAATTAATAATTTCACTCAAGATAATGACAATGATGAGACATCATACCAAAATTTGTGGGATGCAGCCAAAGCGGTAATAAGAGGGAATTTTATATCCTTAGAGGCTTACTTGAATAAAACAGAGAAAGAAAAGATTAATGAATTGGGCTTGCAACTAAAAAAACTAAAAAAAGACCAAATTAAAAACCCCCAATCAAATACTAAATTGGAAATTCTAAAATTAAAAGGAGAAATTAAAAATATTGAAAGTAAAAAAACTATTGAACTAATTAATAAAACTAAGAGTTGGTTCTATGAAAAAGCCAATAAAATAGATAAGCCTTTGGTAAATCTGATTAGAAAAAGGAGGGAGGAAAATGAAATTAGTAGTCTTAAAAATGAAAAGGGAGAACTTTCCACCAATGAAGAGGAAATTAGAGAAATAATAAGGAGTTATTTTGCTCAACTTTATGCCAATAAATTTGATAACCTAAGTGAAATGGATGACTACCTCCAAAAATATAGACTTCCCAGACTAACAGAGGAGGAAGTAAATTGCTTGAATAGTCCCATTTCAGAAAAAGAAATAGAACAGGCAATTAAACAACTCCCTAAGAAAAAATCCCCAGGACCAGATGGATTTACATGTGAATTTTACCAAACATTTAAAGAACAATTGGCCCCAATGCTATATAAATTATTTGATAAAATAGGGAATGAAGGAGTCCTACCAAATTCCTTCTATGACACAGACATGGTACTGATACCTAAACCAGGTAGGCTGAAAACAGAGAAAGAAAATTATAGACCAATCTCCCTAATGAATATTGATGCTAAAATCTTAAATAAGATATTAGCAAAAAGACTACAGAAAATCATCTCCAAGATAATACACTATGATCAAGTAGGATTTATACCAGGAATGCAGGGCTGGTTCAATATTAGGAAAACTATCAATATAATTGGCCATGTTAATAACCAAATTAACAAAAACCATATGATCATCTCAATAGATGCAGAAAAAGCATTTGATAAAATCCAACATCCATTCCTATTAAAAACACTTGAGAGTATAGGAATAAATGGACTTTTCCTTAAAATAATCAGCAGCATCTATTTAAAACCATCAGTAAGCATCATATGTAATGGAGACAAACTGCAACCATTCCCAATAAGATCTGGAGTGAAACAAGGTTGCCCACTATCACCGTTACTATTTAATATTGTATTAGAAACGCTAGCTATAGCAATAAGAGCTGAGAAAGAGATTAAAGGAATAAGAATAGGCAATGAGGAAGCCAAATTATCACTCTTTGCCGATGACATGATGGTATACTTAGAGAACCCCAGAGATTCTGCTAAAAAGTTATTAGAAATAATCCACAACTTTAGCAAAGTTGCTGGTTATAAAATAAACCCACATAAGTCATCAGCATTCTTATATATCACTAACAAAATCCAACAGTCAGAGTTACAAAGAGAAATTCCATTTAAAGTAACTACTGATAATATAAAATATTTAGGAATCTATCTGCCAAGGGAAAATCAGAAACTTTATGAGCAAAATTACAGACCACTTTTCACACAAATTAAGTCTGATCTAACCAATTGGAAAAATATTAAATGCTCTTGGATAGGGCGAGCAAATATAATAAAGATGACAATATTACCTAAACTAATCTATTTATTTAGCGCTATACCAATCAGACTCCCAAAAAACTATTTTAATGACCTAGAAAAAATAACAACAAAGTTCATATGGAAAAACAAAAGGTCAAGAATTTCAAGGGAATTAATGAAAAAAAAATCAAATGAAGGTGGCTTAGCTGTACCAGATCTAAAATTATATTATAGAGCAGCAGTTACCAAAACTATTTGGTATTGGCTAAGGAATAGATTAGTTGATCAGTGGAATAGATTAGGTTCAAGGGATAAAACAGTCAACAAATATAGCAACCTAGTCTTTGACAAACCCAAAGATCCCAGCTTTTGGGATAAGAACTTACTGTTTGATAAAAATTGCTGGGAAAACTGGAAACTAATATGGCAGAAACTAGGCATTGATCCATACTTAACGCCGTACACCAAGATAAGGTCAAAATGGGTTCATGACCTAGGCATAAAGAATGAAATTATTAATAAATTAGAGGAACATAGGATAGTTTACCTCTCAGACCTGTGGAAGGGGAAGGTCTTTATGACCAAAGCAGAACTAGAGATCATTACTGATCACAAAATAGAAAATTTCGATTATACCAAACTGAAAAGTTTTTGTACAAACAAAACTAATGCAGACAAGATTAGAAGGGAAGCAATAAACTGGGAAAATATTTTTACAGTCAAAGGTTCTGATAAAGGCCTCATTTCCAAAATATATAGAGAATTAACTCTAATTTATAAAAAATCAAGCCATTCTCCAATTGAAAAATGGTCAAAGGATATGAACAGACAATTCTCAGATGAAGAAATTGAAACTATTTCTAGTCATATGAAAAGATGCTCCAAGTCATTATTAATCAGAGAAATGCAAATTAAGACAACTCTAAGATACCACTACACACCTGTCAGATTGGCTAAGATGACAGGAAAAAATAATGATGATTGTTGGAGGGGATGCGGGAAAACTGGGACATTGATGCATTGTTGGTGGAGTTGTGAACGAATCCAACCATTTTGGAGAGTAGTTTGGAACTATGCTCAAAAAGTTATCAAACTGTGCATACCCTTTGATCCAGCAGTGTTACTACTGGGATTATATCCCAAAGAGATTATAAAGAAGGGAAAGGGACCTGTATGTGCACGAATGTTTGTGGCAGCCCTTTTTGTAGTGGCTAGAAACTGGAAACTGAATGGATGTCCATCAGTTGGAGAATGGCTGAATAAATTGTGGTATATGAAAATTATGGAATATTACTGTTCTGTAAGAAATGACCAACAGGATGATTTCAGAAAGGCCTGGAGAGACTTACACGAACTGATGCTGAGTGAAATGAGCAGGACCAGGAGATCATTATATACTTCAACAACAATACTAGATGATGACCAGTTCTGATGGATCAGGCCATCCTCAGCAACGAGATCAACCAAATCATTTCTAATGGAGCAGTAATGAACTGAACTAGCTATGCCCAGAAAAAGAACTCTGGGAGATGACTAAAAACCATTACATTGAATTCCCAATCCCTATATTTATGCACACCTGCATTTTTGATTTCCTTCACAAGCTAATTGTACAATAATTCAGAGTCTGATTCTTTTTGTACAGCAAAATAATGTTTTGGTCATGTATACTTATTGTGTATCTAAGTTATATTTTAATATATTTAACATCTACTGGTCATCCTGCCATCTAGGGGAGGGGGTGGGGGGGGTAAGAGGTGAAAAATTGGAACAAGAGGTTTGGAAATTGTTAATGCTGTAAAGTTACCCATGTATATATCCTGTAAATAAAAGGCTATTAAATAAAAAAAAAATTTCCTAAAATCAATATTTGGCATTGTTTAAATAATCAATTGCAATCATCTTGATGATTCAAAGTCTGAAATGAAACACATAAATCATTTAAAATATGTATGGAAAAATATTCCTTTTATCACCAATCTAATAAAAATCAGTTCTACTTTGAAACATTAGCTAAAGAACTTGACATTGAAATGATTAAAATTGGTTTGGTATCAGGACCACAAAAGGCATAAGCAGTTTTACATGACTTGAGTCTCTTATAATTTCTCTTTTATGTTTGCCTTTTTATGCTTTTCTCAAATCTTCTGTTTAAATGTCAAATTTTCTAATGAATTTTCTTGTCATCAGGAAAAGCCAATGTTAATTTGTTGCAAAAACTTGTTTTATTTATTGGAATTAATAAAGAACATTTGTTACCTTCAATTACATTATAGTCAAGATAAACTAACATACAAAAAGTACAAAGGTTAGTCAAATACATGATAAAAGATTTGGAAAATTTAGATTAGTACTGAAAGGTGTTAATTTCAATTTGAAAATTTAATTGTCTCATGTTTAAAAACATTTCATTTACCCCAAAAATGTAATAGTCTTTCTAATAATATATTAGTAGAAAGTATAATTCATCATACCACTTTATATCTTTTATGGGATAGAAACAACAATCAAAGCATTTTAAGTTATTTTTATTAGAACCATATAATTAGTTTTATAAAGAATTAGTTTCCCGTGAATGGAATCAAGAAAACATTGATCATAATAACAAGAAGATTATGTGATAATCAACTGTGATGGATTTGGCTCTTCTTAACAATGCAGGGATTCAAGGCAATTCCATAGACAAGATAAAAAATGGAATAACCACGTCCAGACAGAGAATTATGGAGAATGAATATGAATCAAAGCACAGTATATTCATTTTTATGTTTTTTTCTCACTTTTTTTCTTTTTCGGTAAGCGTTTTTTTTTTTTTTTTTGGTACAATGAAAATGTACAAAAATGAATGGAAATATGGAAATATATTGAAAAATATGGAAATGTATTGAAAAAAATTGTATATGTTTAACTTATATCAGATTAATTCCTGTTTTGGGGAGGGGGAGGTAAGTGAAGGAAGAAGAAAAATTTGGAACACAAAATCTTATAAAAACAAAATTTGAAAACTATCTTTACATGTATTTGGAAAATAAAATATTATTGAAAAAAATTTTAAAAGGAAAACATTAGTTGCAACACAAAAAGATGCTAAAAATAATATGATTTAAGTGAAATTTTGAAACAGAAAGTTGGTTTGAATAGTTTGGGGGATTTTATAGATAAATTAAACAATGTTTCAACCTCCCAAACCATATAAAAAGTTAAAAAGATAACACTTTTGCAAAGTATAAGGCTGAAATTGAGAGAAGTTTCAATTTAATGAATATAATCTATTAAAGTATGAGTCATAGTTTAACAGTAGATCACATATCAGATTTTGTGACAATGACTTTTTTTGTGGAAAAGACTTAGCAGATTGTCATGCAACCCCATTTACCAGATAATAGTGGGTTACAATCAAAGGTTGACTACAGGTACAAGAGTTATTCAACAATCAATGAAAGTATCCTATGACAAGCAATTAGCTATATAAAATTTAAAATGAAGAATCTTAGTATTTTATTATTATTTCTAAATAGTCTGCTATATTTATATAACATTTATAACAGATGCATATGTATTCTTTCTTTCCTCTCTCCCTGCCCCGCTTTTGTCTGTTTTTCTGTTTCCATCTCTCTGTCTCTCTCACTCTCTTTCTATTTATCTTTCTTTTTCTCTCTCTTTTTCCTTCCTTCCTCCCTCCCTCCTTTCCTTCATTCTGTCCGGTTTTCCTCCTTTCTTTATGTTTATTTGTTTGTTTCTTTCTTTTACCACTTGCTTACCAAGAGCTTAATACTGACATTGACATTTTTGGTAGCAGCAAATAATTAAAATCAAATTAGGTGCCCATGCATTGGAGGATGATTTCACTTTGCAGCATATAAATTTATTCAATAAGAATTATTTTAATGATGAATATGATGAATATAAATAGGATTACAAGGATAGTGTAACAGGGACTACATTGGTCCTATTATCTGATGGCCAGGAATGTTGCCTTTTGATCCTCCCCCAAGTTTCTCTGCACCTCTAAGGATGATGAGGTGACTCTGCTCTCGTTCAGGAATCCACTGATTACTTTCTGCCAGTTTTTTTGATCCACAGCACCTTACTTCCACTTCACCCTTTAGTAGTCAGATAGCTTTTTACTAAGGAATACTAAGGAATCCTTACTTGAAAGATATAACAAGAATAAACATGAACAACTCCTCCCCTCCTCCCCCAGAACTGCCCTGAGCTTTTGACTTGGCACCCTTTGAAGGCACTCTTGCTTGGCTGACTTCAGTATCCATCCCAGAATTCTGAATCCAAGGTCACCAGGGCTTGAGCTGGTGGAATCAGGAAAGTGCATCTTCTATTCCTAGAATTAAAAAAGTCAAACAAAACAAATAAAAATTGCAAGGCTCATTCTCAGTGTTATAGGGAATAATGGAAGGGGAAAGGTATCAGAGTCATATTTGCTTCATAAAAGGCATTTGGTAGAACCCCTTCTTTGCTTATTGTTAAATGATTTAATATTGTGTTTACTTGTTCTTTAAATTTTGGAAAAAAATGACTTGTAAATCTGTCTGATTCTGGTGTTTGAAGCTCATTTTGGCCTGTTCCAATTTCTTTTCCTAAAATAGATTTATTTAGATATTCTATCTCTTTTTCTGCTACTCTGGACATTTTGTGTTTTCATAAAATATTCTTCCATTTCACTTAAATTTTTGTTTGTTGGCATATAATTGGTTAAAAGAACTATAATTGTTTTGATTTCATTTTATTTAATAGTATATTCACCCTTTTCATTTTTGATATTAGGAATTTGTCTTCCCTCAAAACAATCATTTTAACCAACAGTTTATTTATTTTAATATTTCCAAGATCAATTCCTAATTTGATTTATTAATTCAATGGTTTTCTTATATTCAACTTTGTTAATGTCACTTTGAATTTTTGGGATTTATAATTGTGTTTAATTAGGGATTTTTATTTTTTCTTTTTCTATTTATTTTTAATTATTATACCCAGTTTATTATTCTTCTCATTAATATGGGCACTGAAATACATAAATATTCCTCCAGTTCCTGCTTTTGATATATTTCATAGCTATTGAGATGAAATTTAATATTTTTGCTTTTCTGCTTTTAGTTATAAAGTTGAAGTGCCCTAACATATGAACAATCTTTATAAAGGTAAGAAGTGCCACTGGGAAAAACATTATATTTATTCCTACTTCCATTCATTTTTCTTCAGATATCTATTTTATCCAGTTTATGTTAAATTTTGTTCACTTCATTAATATATTAATTATTCTTGAGATTATGTAGTGGCACATTGGTATATAAGAAAAAGGAGTAAATTATGTTAGCCTTTAGAATTCTAATATATTCACTATTATTGAATCTATTAGCAAGCCACAAAAGAAGTGAGTCACAATTTTATGTTAATAAAAGCAGAATCAATGTTGAGATTTTTTGGATGTCTTGCACAATCATTGCCAAATTAATAATGAGGTGCTATTCATATCTCTGGGATTTTTTTTGGTTTTTTTGATATTTAGTCAATATAATACTTCTCTCTGTTTATAGATAGTTTAAATTATATAGATTGCAAATGCCTTGCATATCACAAACAGGTAAATAATCTATAATTACAGGGCTCAGTGGTTATGCATCTTTTATTTGTAAATATGTAATTGCTTTCTTTTAAGAAAGATGACATCAGGCTTTTTTCTGAAAGGAAAATGGTGAACCATTTTATTAATAATTCCTTGACAGTGTTAAATATTTGAGTTAATAATAATGTTATTCAGATTTTTGATTTTATAAAATTTTTGACAGAAATTTGAATTTCATTCACTCCCTTTGATGTAACTGTAGAATTATTTCATTGTTTTAATAATACACAGTTTTTGTAAAACTTTGCTCTAATTGCTTTCAATTTTTAAAAAAAATGTTTATTTTTAATACACATTGCTTTAAAAATCATGTTAGGAGAATTAAATCAGAGCAAAAGGGAAAAAAAAAAAAACATGAGAGAGAAAAAAACAAGCAGAAAAAAGAAGGGAGCATAGCATGTATTGATTTGCATTCAATCTCCATAGTTCTTTTTCTGGATGCAGATGACATTTTCCGTTCATAGTTATTGGGATTGCTTTGGATTGTTTTCTATTTTTAATTTATTTTCTTTTGTTTATCATATAGGTATTCAGAAATTTTCTTTGCTCTCCTTTTGCTGGGAATAAGTGCCTATCTCTAATGATTAATTTATAAGATTATATTAGCGGACATGCATCATATTTATAAGCACAATGTGCAATTAGTAAATACATTTTAGGGAAAAATTTTTATAATATTTTTATCTGGTTTATTTTTTAAATTTCACACACACACATATAATTAAAATCAACTTACCCTTCTTTGAAACATTATTCCAAAGTTTAGATCTTTAATATATTTGTCTCATGAAAAGAGTTTAATAGAGATTTAATTTTAATTTTATTTTTGGAGAAAATTTTATGTAATATAGGTAATAATTTTTAAAAAGAAATCCTGATAGAATTATCATATTTTTATATCCAGTCATTGCTTTCCAAGTTTTATTCTTTGCTTATTCTTCTAGAACTAGTTCAATTTTCTTTTTTTTTTTTTTTTGAATTTTGATTATTCAAGCTTTCTATTCAATGGTATATTCATCTAGTTATCTTAGAGATTATCCTGTATTTCTTTAACTTATCTCTTTTGATTCTATATAATTGAATAATAAATTCATTGTATTTTTCTTGTCTGTTATCCCTTCATCCCTTACTGATTGTTTTTTTTTTGACAACTAAATTTGACTTTCTCTTCTTTTATAATATATTTGCTAAAAGCTTATCAACTTTTATAAGTAGAATCAACTTTTAATTTTGTTAATCAGATCTATAATCTTTTGATTTTGAATGTATGTATTTAAACTATAACCTTCAAGATTTATTCATTTATACTTTTGGAGGTATCTCTATTTTACGTTTAAATTATTGATACTGTTTTACCATTATGAACACATTTTCTTGGTGCTTTTGATAACTATTTTATCCATAACTAGGAAATTTTGATATACTGTCTTGGCCTATTTTTTAAAGATATGACATGGTTATTGGAAATATGTTTAGTCTGTATAAGTAACAAGACAATAATATTATCAACTTGTGCTTAGGTTCCTTCTTCTGAACAAACTAGTTGTCAATCTATGCAAGTCACTTGACTTCTGGGGCATCTAGGAAACCTTCTAATGCCATACATTTCATAGTAGGTTCAAATCTGCATTGATATTGGCAACTTTCTCATCTGATATTTCCCTAGATTAAATTATAGGTCTAGTCCTTCTCTTTCTCCTTCTAGCTAACCCCTAAGAATACCCCTAAGTATTTTAATTATTTTTAGTGCCTTCACAATCCCTCACTATAGAATGGAAATTACCCTGAGTTTCTAAAGATATTACCGATTCAGCTGAAGGTTGTTGAAGTTAATACCAATGTTTAAATTTAAATATTGGTCCAATGACATCCTGTATTCCTGTTGTTCAAGAATCAACTTCACTTGGTGTGGAGAGCATTATTTCCCTGGTAAACTCAGGATAAAGAATTTCCTTAACATACCTTAGTCATAGAACAAAGATGTTTTAAGCCTTAGAGGATTTCTCATTGTTGTAGATAACAGGAATAGACAGATTAAAAAAATCAGAAATCTTTGAAGGCTTGTGATAGTATTTAATGATTGCTCATAAAATAGAATACCTTAATTTCCATCTGTACAGATATTTGTAATTTATAAATATATATTAAATTATATTATAGATAACATAATATTAGTTTCTTTTTAAGTGATAAATTACAACTTGGAATAATATGCTATATTTTATTGAAATAATTTCAGTTTTTTGTTTTTTTACTAAGAAGATATTGTTCCCTTGAATATTATTTTATGGAGATCATAAAATCAATTTATAAACTTGTGTTATATGAAACATATTATACCTCTAAACTGATATATATCTAGACTATGCTATACAAATGTATATATAATAAAGTGTATATATATGCATATATAGATATATATATAGATAGATATATATATAAAGTATTAGCAATAGTAGAATAGAAGCTATGAGCAGGAAATATCATTACCAGAAAAATGCATCTACACTATCAAATGAATGATCCCCCCCCTTAGAATTGTTAAATGAATGTATTATGTTCATTTTTCCTAGTTTCAGCTTAGTATAAAATCCAAATATTTAAATATGTGGCTGTTTATCCATTATCCAAATATGTGGCTGTTATGTCCATTTCTAATAAAGGCTTCATTCCTTGGCTATTAGTATGGAATACCTACCCTTTCCCAATAGAACACGAGGCTTGAATATGAATGAAATCCTACAGCATTCTCTTTTAAGTACAGGATCACTGGGTTAATCTCTACATGAAACAATTTGGTTCCAGAATGGAATAGCTGCCATGTGCACTAAGGCTGGCAAAGTCAATATATTTTAGGGGATTTAGTATGACACTGTCTTCAGAAGGAACTTCATAAGAACACTGTGTGATCTACAATAATCTAATGACTTTGAATTACTTTGATATCTAATTAAAACACAGCTGTATCTTGTAGCCTTCTGTTTGCTTGCAAACAAAGGCCTAAAGAAACCGGTCCCTTTGGAATACTGCTTTTTAGCAATAAGGCAAATCAGAATAAAAGTATGTACTCCACTTCATTGTTACCATCTATTTCTAAAAGACAACAACAACTAAAGGAGAACATTAGTAATTCTGCTTTGCCATTTATTTCTCG